>NW_020291590.1:0-1611 GCF_003184765.1 Aspergillus aculeatinus CBS 121060 | reverse complement strand
ATCCCCTCTAAACTCTCGATCTAAGCCCAGAATGGGTTACCAGCGATTCCACCATGAGTTGTTAGATGCAAATCTCCTGACCCTCATAACTGACAAGAATCTTGGGATTGCCGTGGTCACCGCTGAATGGTATAACGATCTGATACGTGGCCACCTCGCCGAAGGACCATACGTCAAGACGACTATCGATACCACAGCGATCTACCGAAGTTTCAACAATCTCGACTACAGCATGCTGCCCAATCAAATGCAGAAGTTCATCATGGCTTCCCCAAACGGACTATCGGTACCAGAGTTCTATGGAATTCCTAAAATCCATAAGAACCCATGGAAGATCCGACCGATTGTACCTAGTCATGCATGGATTTCCGCTCATGTTGCTAAAGTCGTCGACCATCTACTTCACCCTATCATGAAGCCTTTGTTCCCTTGGATCTGCGAATCCTCCAGGGAAGTCGTTCTTCGACTCCACAAGTTCAAGGAACAAATGATGGATAACGTTCTCCTCCTCAAAGGAGACGTTAAGTCAATGTACACAAACGTCCCTAGAGCTGGAATCCTCCAAGTACTCCAAGAAATCTTTCAGGAGTTCCCCGGACTGTGTACCAAAGACCTACAACAGTTCATCATCGAAGCTGTTCGGTTCACGAACCATAATTGTTTCTTTCGGTACCAAGGGGAGGAATTCTGGCAGAGTGACGGGCTCGCCATGGGTTCCCCAAGCGCACCTGTGTTGGCAAACATCTACATGGGCTGGTACGAAAGAAAGAGCCGCTATGTTACCGGTGAAGTTGCCTACTTCCGGTACATAGACGACATTCTTGTTATCCTCAAGAACAATCATGGTCGCATACCATCCCGACTCAAAGCACGCGTCTCGGCACCCGGCCTTGAAGTCGAATGGGAAAGTTCATTCACTTCAGTCTCGTTCTTGGATCTTGAAGTCTTCTGCTTGAACAGACGGATCTTTACGGAACTCTACGAAAAGAAGTTGAATCACTTTCAGTACATCCCTTGGAGCTCGGCACACCCTAAACCAGTGTTGAAAGGATTCATCAAAGCCGAACTCCTACGCTTCCTCGCTGCGTCAACGTATGAAGAAGGCTTCGCTAAGGCCAAGCGCTCCTTCTGGCACCACCTACGCGCACGAGGTTATCCCCCCTATGTCCTATCAAAATGGTTTAAGCAGGTGACCTGGGGAGATCGATCATCCATTCTCGTCGGGCGACGAAAGGAGCAGATCGTCCCTCCCCTCATACTGCCTAGCCATTACAATAGCGTTTGGGATGAAATCCTCACATCTCGGATAAGAGAAGCTATGATCAAGGAATGGAAGCATGGTGACATCCCACCCGCCTTGAATCAAAAGCTAGTCAAATCTCTATCCCGGACTACAAGTCTTTTTGACTGTACCCGACAGTGGAACCGAGAAATCCTGGAGATGATGAAGGTATCGGAAACACCTGTAACCTCAACCCCCTCTGACGGTCTTCCTTATGAAGAACTGTTACCTGAGACCTAACGGCTCCTGCTTCGCAGAAGGACCCTAGTGTAACCCTAATGCGACCCGAATAGGCAGGATACCCCAGAAGACCTTTCTGGCAGTCTCAG
>NW_020291589.1:0-2050 GCF_003184765.1 Aspergillus aculeatinus CBS 121060 | reverse complement strand
TAGAACCATTATACATCCCAGCAAAACCCCCATCTCAGCGTCATAACCCCTAAGAAGCAGAAGCCGTGCCCGAATCCGTAAGAGAAGTCCCCCCCACCAAAACCCGCATCGGCACCACCTCCACCGCCCCCAGATCCCACACCCCGAGCGTCGCATACGGATCCGCCGCCACCATCGCCCACACCTCAGCCTCGCCCGCGGCCCGGCAGAGATGGACGCTGCCGATGATATTCTGCTGGCCGAGTCGGTCGTCAGGCGTGGACGTGTGGGAGGAGAGCATCGGCCCGCCGAAGGTGATGCGGTGGGCGTCGATGTGGGGGCGGTTGTGCGCGAGGTGCGAGGCGCGGTGGGCGTCGATGTGGGGGCGGTTGTGCGCGAGGTGCGAGGCGCGGTGGGCTAGGCGGGTGGGCAGGGTGGTCGGGGAGGCGTGGTCTGGGAGGAGGAGGAGGTATTCGTTTAGTTTCTTGTCGTTCTCGCTTGGGGGGTTGGGGGGTGGATTTTCTTGATTCTGATGATCGTTTGGGGAGGGTGGGTTTGGGTTGGCTGAGGGGATGGGGTTTGGGGGTGAGGTGGTGGTTGTGGTGGTTGTGGACATTGTTTTGAGGTTGGGTTGGGTTGGGTTGGTCTGGTTGCGGAGGGTGGGATGAGTGGGTTCTCTGTTTCTTGGAGGATGGAGGTTGAGGAGGGAGGTTGAGGATGTAGAGTAGAGAGAGAGGTTGTGGTTGTGGTTAGCTAAGGGTTGGTTCTCTCTTAAGAAACACAATTCTGAGCGGTGGGTTGGCGAGATACTCCGTGGGAGTTTCTCTATCATGGGCCCGGGGAAAGGCGGAGTTTCTGTTTCCCTCTGCTTCATCCTTGCATTCTTTTTGTGTCAGGGCTGGGCTCTTGGGGCTTATACGGAGATACCTTCGATTGAGCGGGTTGTTCTGTCTTCTGTCCGGGGATAGGTGGGATGGTATACTGAGTGGTTCCTTTGAAGGGTTCTGCTGGGTGGTGGTGGTGGTTATATATGGATTAGAACTAGCTTGAGACTGCTACCAGGTATACAGTAGATCAAAGACTACCGAAGCAGCAATGAACTCCACCATCCCCACCGTCGACATCGCCCCCTGGCTAAACCCGGACTCCTCCGAGTCCGCCCGCCAGCACGTCGTCGCCGCCATGCGTGACGCCTGCACCACCTACGGCTTCTTCAATCTCGTCGGCCACGGCGTCGCCCCCGCTCAGCGCCAGGAGATCCTCGACTGCGCCAAGCTCTTCTTCACCCTGCCCGAAGACGAGAAGATGAAGGTCTGGATCGGCAACTCCGTGGGTCGCTCGTTCCGGGGGTACGAGCCCCCCGGCATCCAGACGCACCAGGAGGGGTTGTTGCCGGACACCAAGGAGGTGAACTCAGCCCTTCGGCATTCAGACTGCCTCGATCCTCTTTTCCTGCTTTCCTCCTGACTATCTTGATATTGAGACTCGCTGAAAGACGCTAGTGCTTCATCATCGGCCACGAAGTCCCCGCCACCGACCCAGAAAGCGGCACCTTCTCCACCGGCCCCAACCTCTGGCCCGCCGCTCTCCCACCCCAAACATTCCAGGATCCCATCCTGCGATACCAAGCCACAATGGTGACCCTCGTGCAGACCCTCCTCCGCATCCTGGCGCGCGGGATACCCGCCGAATGGCACTGCGCCCCGGACGCACTGGACGCATTAGCTCAAAACCGGCCGTCGATTCCCATGCGGCTGCTGCATTATGCGCCGCAGGCTGTGCAGTCCGACCGGCAGTTCGGAGGTACTGTACACCCCTCACCCCACCACTCCAATCTAAATCCTAGAATATAAGTATCTGGGGGAGAACCCCCAGACCCCCCTTTTCTTTCAGCTTCCCAGCAACCTCAGCCCTAAGACCAAGAATTCAAGTACCTGGTGGAGAACCCCCAGACCCCCCTTTCGCAACTTGAAGTATACGTATACGTACACACCCTCACCTCTACTACATCCCCTACACTTTCGTCCATAAACCCCCCCCCCTCTTCGACCCCCTCAACAAAGCATACCCC
>NW_020291588.1:0-2466 GCF_003184765.1 Aspergillus aculeatinus CBS 121060 | reverse complement strand
TTTAAAATATTTTAATTAGAAAATTTAAAAAATTTAAATTATTAATTTTAAACTAGATTAAATCTAGAAATATTCTATTTGCCGAGTCAGCTAATTAAACTAGTAAATTTTAAGATAAAAAATTAATTAAAATATTAAATTTTTTAAGACTATTTATTAAAACTTGATTTATTTAATATTTAAAATAAATAAAAAAAGATATATTAGTTATTTTTATTATTTTTATTTAAAGTTTTATTTAGAGTAAGTTCTAACTTTTAAAAAGAATATTTTATAATTAATTATTAATATAATTATTTATATAATTAATTAATATAAAATAATATTTAAATAATTTTATTTAAAACAGAATTAGAATCTTAGTAAATTTCTAAATTAGACTAACTAAAAAAAATTAATATTAATTTCTTTTTTATTTATTAATTTAAATAAAATCTATTTATAAAAAGAGCTGGAGCTTTAATTATTCTTAAAATAAAATATTTATTAATTAATTTAAACTTTTTTTTATTTATTTAGTCTAAAATAATAAAAATAGATATTTATATTCTAAATAGGATTCTAAAGAAACAGCTTAATTAAAAAATATTATATAAAATTATATAAAAAGGTCTTTTATAATAGTTTTTTTAGTTATTTAAAAAACTAGATCTTTTTTATTTGAAAAAATATAAATTATATACTTATACTAGAATTAGTAATTTTTTTAAAAAACATAAATTAAAACCCAGAATCCTAATTAGTTTTTTAATTAGATATAAAGTTTTAAATATTTAATAAACTTAGATTCTAATCTTAAGATATATAATATTAGTATATAATATTATTTTTAATAAGAATTCTAACTATTAATAAACTTTTAAATTAGAAAATATATTAACTAATCAGCAACTAGCTTAAATAATTAATTTTATTTAAATTAAATAATTAAATATTAAACTAATTAATTAGAAATTATTTTAATTAGATAATTTAAATATTAAAAAATTTATTAAGTTAAGGCCAGATAACCCAGATAAATTATATAATAAATCATATAATATAAAAAAGTTATCTAAAAAAAAATAATTTTTATTATATAATCTTATAAAACCTTTAAAAAATCTAGTTTTTAAAAATCTATTATTTATTCTAAACTACTTACTGTCTGTCTTACTGTTAAAAGTTTTAATTAATAATATTTTTATTAATTAAAAAATTATTAAAAAAATTAATTTTTTTAATATTAAATTAATTAAAGGCCTAAAACACCACCGCTTTAAATTATCTAATCAAAATAATTATTTCTGAAAAAAACTAGTCTTATAAATAATCTAAATAATAATTAATTATATTAATAAAAAAAATTCTATATATTAATAAAAATCAACTTCTACTATCTTCTATTAATTAAAAAAATTAATAAATTATTCTTATTTATTTTAGTTTATTTAAATTTTAAAAATAAAACTTAATTAATTAAATATTTTAGGCACCTAGATTATATATTTAATATATAATATTAAAAATAAAATTCTTTTATTAAAATAGATATAAATCTATAAATTTAATAAAAGAAATTATTTAACTGGTTTTAAAATATATATTTATATATAAAATAATCTATAAATATCTAATTAATTAGAAATATATATTAATATATTTATAGCTAGATTTATAAAATTATTTTAGCTTTAATTACTATATTTAATCTAGAAATATACTAGTTAAATATAGTTATTATTTTTTTTAATAGTTTTATTTAAAAAAATCTATATAAATCTATTATCTAAATTAGAAAATAAATAAATAATTTATTTTTTATAAAAAGTTTTATATAAACTAAGACGGTCTTTACTTTTATAGTAAAAAATACTTAGAATAAAATTTAAAATTCTAAGACTTAGTTTTATTAAAAAAAATTAATATATTTATATTAATAAATTTTTAATTTTATTAATTTTTATAAATAATATAATTTATATATTCTACTAATTAAATTATAAAAAATTTAATAAATTTAAGCAATAATTAATAATATCATTTAAAATAAAAAATCTTAGTAAATCTATATTATTTTTAAATATTTAAATATTATATAATTACTAAAATAGAAAACTTTAAATTAAATAATTAAATTGTATTAATAAAATTATTAATTAGTTTAATTTAGGGTATCTCCGAAGTTCTAAATCTCTATTCTTAAATAAAAAATTAATTAAAAACCTATTTTTTAAGATCTTAGCTAATTAAATTTATAAATTTTAATAAAAAATAGGATTAGTTTTATATTCTATAGTTTAAACTAGATCTAATATAGCTAAGTTATATTAGTTACTTATAAAATATTTAACTAATCTGAATTCTAAATATTTTAAAATAGTAGATTATCTAATCTTTTATTTAAAAAAATAAAAAATCTAGCTATTAAATATAGTTCTAATTTTAAATAAATAGTTTTTTATATAGCTAATAATATTAATTTTA
>NW_020291587.1:0-2589 GCF_003184765.1 Aspergillus aculeatinus CBS 121060 | reverse complement strand
CAAACCACAATGACGGCATTTAATTCTAATTTGATTGTTCCTGCTAGTTCCCGATTTCCGCTCCAGCGATGGTCTCTTCAAAACTCTTCAAAAGAAACACAACCTCAAAGCGTCGGGAAAGCTCCTCTTCGATGCTGCGGTGTATCAGGATGAAACCTTGACCGCTTCTTTCCAGGACATGGTCCGGTCGCTGTCGGAGGAGGCTGCCAACACCTCCCCGACCGCGTTCCACCACATGTTGGCTCGTTTGGGCCAGGAAAACCGCCTGACGCGCCTCTACACTCAGAACATTGATGGGATTGAGACATCAATGCCCCCGCTGGCCACCCAGATTCCTCTTAATGTCAAAGCGCCATGGCCGCGCACCATCCAATTGCACGGCAGTCTCGAGAAAATGGTGTGTCAGAAGTGCCGCCATTTGAGTAACTTTGATGGGAGTTTGTTCGATCGGCCGGATGCCCCTGAGTGTCCCGAGTGCGTCATCAACAACCAATTCCGCATGGACACGGGCCAGCGAAGTCACGGGATCGGCAAGATGCGACCGCGCCTCGTCCTCTACAACGAACACAACCCGGATGAAGAAGCCATCACCTCCGTCATGAATGCAGACATTCGCTCTCGCCCGGATGCTTTAATTGTGGTGGGCACGAGTTTGAAAATCCCCGGTGTCCGTCGCCTAGTAAAGAGCCTGTGCTCGGTGATTCGAAGTCGTCGCAACGGTGTGACCATGTGGATCAACAACGAACCCCCCAGTGGGAAAGAATTCGAGGACTGCTGGGATCTGATGGTCAAAGGGGATTGCGAAGAAGTCGCTCGGCTCGCAGGGCTCAAGCGCTGGGATGCTCCAGAGGAGGTATTTGATGAATGCAATCTGTCCGAGGCCGAGCGGGTGAAAAATGAGCAAGGAGAAGTCGAGATTGTCATCCAGACGCCCCGGAAGAAGCAGCGCACACCTACTGGGTTTCTTACTCCGTCTTCCAGCCATGACGAGGAGATTTCGAAGGATTCGTCCGAGGCACTATCCAAATCCGCGTGTCCCAATCCCGCTAGCCGCGGACGCAGTCTTCAGGACGTCCTCCAGGCCTCCAAGACCAACGGCACGAAGAAGGCCGCGCCCAAGAAAACTGTGCCGAAGAAGCGGACGAGGAAGACAGAGCCGGCCAAGAACTCGAAGATCAACAACTTCGGAAAGGTCACAAAGGCGCAGAAGATCACGGCCGACGGCGACAAGGCTGTCAAGTTGGAGAAGGAAGACAACAAGCCGATGGTTCCCCTGCCTCCGGGCGCTGCGCGCAACAATGGCCCGATGGTTCCTCAGCTGGTGGGCAAGGGCGAATCGACGCCTCCTCGGAGCACCAGCCGCTGGCAACAGCCGGAGACCATCTCGCCGAAATCGGTTCCCAATGGGATGAGCAGCCTTCTCAACGAGCCGGCTGCGTAAATACTGCTTGATGTTTTGTTTTTGCGGGATTTCAGTCGGGGATTTGTTCGGATCTGGTTTACGGAGATACCAATGATAGACTATTCGGGGTGCTGGCGTTTCAGGTGTACGGCAGGAAATGGAGGATGTCCACGAGAGCATTTATTGATGGAAGGGAGGGCTGCGTCCGCTCTGGCTTAGCTCAGTTGTTTCTACCTCTACCTGAGCCTACGGGTTCAACTGTACTATCACAATGCATAATATGGCAACCGCTGGCGTTGTCGGAGGCAATTTCTATGGCATATGACGACTTTGCAGTATTAGGATAACTGTAGTTGATTTGGGTATCAACACGCATTTGTACATTGCAAGCATTAGACACGAATCTTTCCTGGAAAGTGGTTAACCCAATTCCCCCCTCAGCTGGTTCCCGGGCCCAGACTCATTCTCACTGTCGGTCTCATCTCCGTCGACATCCGGGTTCATGACTCTGGCGCGATGCCTGGCGTCGCCTCCATCCAGATCCTCGACCCGGTCGATATCGTCCTCCTCCTTGGGTTCCTCCTCGCCGTCCTCCTCGTCCTCATCCTCCTCGTCTTCGTCGTCGTCTTCATCCTCGTCATCCCCTTCCTCTACCTCCTCCACCTCCTCCGTCTCATCCCCATCCCCATCCCCCCGCCCCGGCTCCTCCTGCGTCTCATCCCCATCCGACATTTTCTGATCATCCTTCGCACCAGCAGCGGCAGCAGCAGCAGCAGCACCCCTCTTAACCCTCTTCGCCCCGCGATCCTCGTCCTCCTCATCCACCTCCATCATCTCAGCAGCAGCAGCAGCAGCACCAGCAGCACCCTTCTCTCCCACCGCCACCGCTGTCCCCGAACTATCCCCCTGACCCTTCCCCCTCCTCTTCCCGGCCTTCAACTCCGTAAACGCATCCAACTCCTTCTCCAACCGCCCGCGGAACGAATCAAACTCCAACTCCGTCAGCGCATGGAACACGTCCGCCGGCGCGACCGTTCGTTTGAGGGTTGCCTCGTTGGCGCTGCGCACGTTTAACGTCAGCCCCAGCCCCAGCTCAGCCTTCAACAAAAAGCCCGGCGACGCCTATCCCAACCCACAGCCACCCCGACACTTGCCCGCAGAGTGACCCCAAGAAAAGAATGCAGGGG
>NW_020291586.1:0-3482 GCF_003184765.1 Aspergillus aculeatinus CBS 121060 | reverse complement strand
AGGTCGTGCCCGGGATCGAACCGGGATTACAGGAATCAGAATCCTGGGTGCTAACCATTACACTACACAACCAATTGTTGGGGGATGGCACAATTCTTGCATACAAGTCCCTGTGCAAGGCTTAAAGCTCTGTAATGCAAATTAGCTTCGACGCTCTACCAGGAGTAAATGGCAAAATATTCGAGACAAGCCAAGTGTGCCCGGCTGAGCATTAATAGGCCCGAAGAAAAAAACCTACAGGTGCCAGCTTTCAGTTGTGTCAGTCATCCCCCTCAGTGGCTTCTCCCTATCGCTCAATCGAAGGATTGCCAGCGCGCGATAGATACTCTCCACTCCAGATCGTGGTAGATTTCTCGGAGGATGACTGGGGGCTTGACATTCAGCTGTGCTATCTGTGGATGATGTGGCCAACGCTTGAGAGCTATGACTCGGGCTGCGACCTGTTGGTCGCTCGATGACATGACATGCTTCCTTGTATACTGGGTAGGCGAGGACCGCGGTATCGATGTGGTAGGCTGACTATGTTGTTCTTGCGATATGTTATTCTGTGAGTTCCTTGCTTTGCAAGTATGGGTGATGTTGGTTCGAGGGACGTGTCTGAAATGGCTCGGTGTTGATCTTGCCATGCTGGTTCACTCGACGGCTCGCGTGTAGGGTTGGATGATGGAAGTCATGGGGTATACTGCTGGGCTCCCTGGTATATGTAACCTACCTACTAACGTACGTGTTGGGCTTCCCAGGAGGCCCCCCGTGTGCCATGGGGCGATACGCGCATGGTATCCGGTCTCGAACGGTGGTGCGGATTTGGTGTCTGTGTGACTTGGTTGTGCATGCTGCCTTCTACTCCTGGTAGGAAGTAGACTGATCATTGATCGACGGTGCTGACTACGGCTGCATGAGATGGGCGACGGCCGGTATGAGGATCTCTCTCAGTTGACGAGCAATGGATTATTGCATACTGAATGATGTCTTCGGAGTGGCGTGGATGACTTTGGGTGTTGTACCACTTAGGTCGAGGGTTCTATCGTGGGTGTTTGTGACTTATAGCTTTATTCGTGCTGCTTGTACTGTACAGAGTAATGCTTGCGAGGGCCATGTGTGTCGCGTCGACCGTGTGTTGGTCACGGTTCCTTGGGTTTTCTATCTGGTGACTTGTGTAGCAAGCTGTTCTATATTCGAGGGAAGTTGCATGGGTTAGTGTTTCTGGTTCGTGTCCCCTGATACTTACAGCGGTCGTGCAGCTCTAGGTTACAGGCTGATGACTCCCAACCCACCAACTTCTCGTTGTGTTCCATGGCCATCCAAATTAGCGTCAGGGATACGTTACGCCGGCCGTGCCGTTCCGGTCTGAAACATGTTTCCTGCGCTCGGTGACACTGGGTCTAGCCAGGTGGTGGGTTTCCGTACGGATTTCATCCGGGTGGCAGCCATGGATGTACTGTACAGCAGGGTAGTATCACGTTCACCGATGACATCGCTGCCGAGTATCACCGCTGGATATGTATCCCTATTCGGCCTGCGACAGCAAAACCGGCAAGCGATGAGGAATGCTGCATTCCCACCAAGATGGTAAGAATGTTGATCTCCGTGAGTGATCGGGCATGAATTGTAAAATGAGGTCATACATTCGTTGTTCAGAAGTCATCCCGTGGTTTTTGTGTACTTTGAGCTCACTCCTCGATAGACGTCCATGCAAGACCATATGATTATGATTGCAAGCCACAGCAACTACTAGGTTGTGTAGTGTAATGGTTAGCACCCAGGATTCTGATTCCTGTAATCCCGGTTCGATCCCGGGCACGACCTTTTTGACCTCTTCCCTCTGCAATACCAAAAGATTGAGTGTTGGGTCTATTTTTTTTGTTTCCTTCCTATTTCCTTTTTTTTTTCTCTCAAGAAAAATCCTCTTGTGTCCTGGAAGTGAGCCATGTTAAGGTTCGAGATGGTGCGAGTCCATCCGTGTGGGCATCCCGTTGGATTTTGGTGTCATCATGAATCACACCAGAGGATCAGACAACAAGACATATTTCAGAAGCAGCGCAAACAAGCAGGGCCACAACACCGCGGCGGCGCGGATATCATCCTTGATACAGCCTGCTCTATAAGCGTAGTTCCCCATCAATCAACACAACCATATCTATACATACCTATATCAATCAACTCAATCCCTCCTCTACTCGATCCCTCCCTTCTCTTTCCTCGAAATCTAGCTCTAAAAGTCCAAATACATACATCTCCTAAACCTCCGCCACCCTCAACAACCCCATCACTCCCCTCCCCTCCCCTCGCCCCCGAGAACCTTCCCCACAAACTCCCCCAACCCATCAATCACCACCTCCGGCCCCGCCGCCTCGCACTCCGCCCGATCCCCCTGCCCAAACCGACACCAACAGACCGGACACCCCAGATTCCTCGCGAACCGGATATCGGTAATCGTATCGCCCACCATCAGCACCCGCCGCATATCGACCCCGCCGTCCCGCTCCAACCACTCCGCCGTCTGGCCCGAGGCCGAGAAATACGCGCGCAGCCGCGGCACCAGCCCCTCCCCGAACCCGGCGGGGTCCGGCTTCCGCTTGCCCCCCGGGAACACCCCGTCTCCGAGGACCAGCGCCTCCGGGATGAACTCCAGGAAGCCGTGGCGGCGCAGCGCGGCCGTGAGGGCGCCCACGGCCTTGTTGCTGATGATGGCCACGGGGAGGCGGTGGGTCTGCGTGAGGGCGCGCACGAGCGCGTAGGCGTCCCGGTAGGGTTGCGTGAGCGGCTGGCCGTGTTGGCGGTAGAGGGCGCGGTAGGTGGCGATCCAGGTGGGCTCGTCGAAGGTGTCCAGGGTGGTTGGGTCCTGGAGAGCCCGGAAGGTGACCTCGGGGCTGTGGCCTTGGGCGATGAGGGCGGTGAGCTGCGTGGTGGGGAGCGGGTGGTCGGGCAGGAAGTGGTGGAAGGTGCGTTGCATCGAGGTGTAGATGGCCTCGTGGGAGTCGAAGATCGTGCCGTCGAAGTCGAGGATTATGAGGTCGTATTTTGGGGGCATTTTGGTGGGGGGTGGATGTGAGTTGGATAGTTGAGGTCGATATGTTTGTGCTAGAAACCTTTTTTGGGATTGTTTGTTCTGGAAAGGAGAAGAAGTGTCTAAAGTGATACAGGTGAGTTTGGAGATATATGATAGGGTATGAGTCAAAGGTTAATTTACCTTTTTTTTTAGAGTTCTGCTTGTTACAGCCGTTATCCGCATATCTCGGGAAGATCTCCGGATTTTAACACCCCCGCACAACCACGATGCGACTTCGATTCGATTGGCAGGGCATGTTCCAGTGCCGGGCCGGGTGTCTGGCAATTGGGCAAAAAAAAAAGATCGATCCAATTGGTTTTGGAGGATGTTCGGTCCCAGGCTGGGGATTCAACGTGCAAAAAGGTCGTGCCCGGGATCGAACCGGGATTACAGGAATCAGAATCCTGGGTGCTAACCATTACACTACACAACC
>NW_020291585.1:0-3499 GCF_003184765.1 Aspergillus aculeatinus CBS 121060 | reverse complement strand
CCCACCCACACCCACCCCCTCTTCTTCTGTCGGGCAAGTCATCTGACGACTGGCTAATCTTGCAACCTGTATAGAGCTGATCTCTGTTGCTCTCGACAAAAATAGGGTGGCCCTAGCGTTACGTTCCTTCACCACCATCTATTCTTTCCCCCCCCCCGGCATCGTCATCGCCCTCATCATCTTGCAGCTCCTATTCCTCCCCCCACCTCCCCCTATCCCTGTCATTCTCCGGTCTGCGCAGCTCTCCACTTTGCTATACTAGCTTTCATCCCGACCTTCACATTCCTTGCGCTGAGGTTGGAGGTTAATCGCCATTCCGGATCGGTGGAAAGGTCTTGGGCCATACAAGTGTTACATCAGCTTCCTCGGAGATATCGTACTGTTTCAGTCCACTCGACTGTCGAGCTCTAGAGTCACACCTTTGCGGTTTTCAGCTACAGAGCCGGCTGCTTCAGACAGATAGCTCGCCCCCCCTTTCCTCCCCTTCAGTCTTCCACACAGTACCTTATACATACCGATCTGGAAGGAGTCACAGGCTTATCAGCTTCACTTTGCTCGACGTGCGACTAAGCCACTTTGACTCGAGTAGCAGACACTAGGTTTGCCCCGTGCCCAAGCTCCTCGGGAGGCTAGTCCGGTTGCGCGACAGTCATCTGGCCCGCTCAGGTCTCGTCCTATCACTGCCGCACTCGTTTTTCTTGCGTGCAGCTGCTGTGTCTTGTCCCCCTCCTCCAGTGATATTTCGCAGATCATCTGCACGCGCATATTGGTTTCCGTCCTGCATAGTCCCTGCAGAGGTCTCCTCGCCTTGATACCGCAATATTGCGCTTCCAGTGGTCGGCCCCGTCTTTTACGCTTCCGCAATAGTAGCAGTATCGGCATCCGAGCTTGCCTCCTCCTTTCCGTTGTCGCAGCCCACCTTCCCTCCCACCTAGGTCAATCCACAGCTTAGTGGCGAAGCAAATCGTGACCATGGCCACGACTTCCTTCCGTGATTCCGTGAACTCATTGGGCTGGTCTCGGAGAGATCCAGATCTACCGGCGCGCACCAACTCGTCAAATGCTCCTTTCCTATCACGGTTGCAGTCTTGGAATCCATTTGGGCAAGGGGAGGGCTATCTGCAGCTGCCCACCCATGAAGCTCCAGGAGCTCCTCTGCCAGCCCCGACTCGACGGGAAGAAGAAGATAGTTTCTTTGCTTGTGAGTAGTCCTCCTAGCGCATGATCTGATTACTCCGACATACTGCCCGTTTCCTTGATTTCCCGCACTGGCTGGTCCAGGTGACAGAGACTCAGTTCCTGCATCGCATCGGAGTTTCACCCAGGCCCTAGTAACGGGCGATACTAATGTCTTCTATTTGGAGGTTCCATTCTGTTATATCCCCGTCATTTGAGTTTCGGCCAGGGCTAATCATGCATCCCGTTCTAGTAAGCCGATGGGACCGGATGCTCATTTTCATTGCGTGCAACCTGGGTGCTGCCGTCTGCTTCCTTATTTGCTTTTTCCTCTTTCCAGTCCTGTCGCTCAAACCCCGCAAATTTGCCATCTTGTAAGTTGCTTGTCCCTTATCCCGAATGATCTTCTGGAACCTCGACACATCTGGAGAATTTGAGGTGGTGGTGTGCTCTTCCTGCCCTTGCTGGAGAGCATGCACGACCAAGCCACATTCCAGCTTCCGTGCTACACTCTATTGCAACTCAATACTTCATGCGCCAAGGCTGGTGTGAATGAGAGACTGTGGCTGACCCAACCGGTTTTTGCTTGGAAATTAGATGGTCCGTCGGTTCTTTGCTATTCTTACTATCATGGGCAGTCCTCATGGGACCGATGGTCTATGCCAGACATTTGGTCTCGGGATCACGACTGCCATTCACGGCCGCCTATTTCGGTTCGATCGCCATGACCCTCTACTTTGCTATTGGGGTAAGTTTCCATGCCTCCTCTAAGCTTCGACTGTGGTGCCAAAATTCATCTATGTTGCCCCTGTGTCGAGTATGCCTGCGCTATCAGCGCCAGCTGCTCAGCGATCTCAGTAGCTACTGCTGGAGGATCTTGCATGTCGCCTGGGGTGCACCGTGCATAATTCTCGAGGTCTCTTCCAACAAGGATTCATGACATCATGATGCATTGAATTGCCGGGGCGTTCAAAGTGATCTTTTACCGCACACCTCCAGCAGTGCTGCTTTCTCTTGGGGAATGCACGTGCACATGCACGTGCAGGTCCAAAGACTCCAGATTGGGATAGGAATAACGGCTAACATGCTTTCACGGTCTCACAGCTCCATTCCACCTTGTTGACCCTGATCTCGTCGATCTTCCAGCTCGCCGCTCTGCTTTGGTATCTTGTCAGCTACTTCCCAATGGGTAGCACGGGTTTGCAATTCATGGGACGATTTGGCGCGCAGCGTGTCACGGCATGGATGACCAGCTGATGACCTTTGCCCCTTTCTGTATAGAGTAACGACGCGACGTTTCTCTTTTTGTGGTCTGCTGTAGACACCTTATTGTATAATACCGCATCTTGGCGCGAACATGAGCATGTCGGGGGCATGGTTGATCGACTAATGGTGGAGCTTGCTGAATGGCTCCTGACGATTGTATATCACGACTACTACCTCGTATCAACCAGACTACATTGTTTAGTATGACCAATCAACCAAACCTGTAAGATGATACAAGCGCCAACTTCGCACCAAGCTCTTTCTTCTTTCTTTTCTATCAATCCATCTTCTCTTACTGCCTCTTCGCCGATTCCCTTCTTCTCCATCCTGCATGAATGCTCAGCGGATAGTACGACCCTTGTGCCCCCTGCTCTACCCTCTCTGCCCCCTTCCTCTCGTCTTTCCAGACACAAGTCTCCCACCCCCATACCCCACAAGAATAAAGAGGAAACCTGAAACCTCAGCTTCTAAATCAAGTAACAGTCTCCCCAGCAGAAATCACACAGGGATATTGCATGCATGCGCGTACCAGTGTATGTGTTCCCTTGGCCCGCTCAAAATCCCCGGCGCCCCGTTTGTCCAGCCACTTCTCTTCCTTCAGCTTTTCTTTTCTTTTTCTTTGTCGTGTGTGGCTCCGCTACGTCTTCAGCCATGTGTGTGTGTGTGTGTGTGCCATGGTATCGCTGTATTCCGAACCCTACCCTGTCCTTCTCGCCAGAAAACCCTGGCTTGGTGCAGTACAGGGAGGTGCAGGCTGCGCCTTGTGCCGATACCGTTGTATTGAATGTTCTGGAATAAGAAGGAGATAGTTATACCTGCCCGCGGCGGTTGGGGTGTATGTTCATGTTCATGTTACGCGAGTTCATGTTACGCGAGTTCATGTTACGCGAGTTCATGTTACGCGAGATCCGGCTGGGTGATATGTGCATCTCTGGTGGTTTGTGGGTTGGGGTTTGCGATCGCGTGTAGGGTTCCGTTCCTTGGGCAAGTTGAGCAGCGGCTTCGAGAGGCGAGGCCTGGAAAAGTTGATGGGTTTTCGGTGATGGGCTGATGCCCG
>NW_020291584.1:0-5062 GCF_003184765.1 Aspergillus aculeatinus CBS 121060 | reverse complement strand
CGAAGTACATCGAGCCAGCGGAGTGGTCGCGAGACTGGAGCAGAAGTTGAGAGCAACCAGTGTTGTCATACAAGCAAGGCCATGAAGTAAGGGCAATCTAGAGGACTTGCCGCATTGAAGATAACAAGCTATAGAGGATACTGTGGCTGACTGCCAAGTACATACGACCACAGGGTGTGGAAAACAGGGCTTCCCGTCCGCTCAGCCGTACTTAAGCCACACGCCGGGAGGTTAGTAGTTGGGTGGGTGACCACCAGCGAATCCCTTCTGTTGTATGTTTTTGCCTTCTCTCGATTTGCTCCGGCATCTTCCCTGATGAGATTGCACATCGGCCCATGCTTTAAACATCCATCCTCCCCCTGATAGGCCCCTTAATTGACCGGATGCAGTACCGAGGTATAGCGTTCAGTGCGCACGCAGTCTTGCCCCGGTGATGCAGGCGCTAAGATAAGTCCAGGCTCTCAGGCACCGACCATGGCGCCAGGCAGCAAGGCAGCCAAAGCCTCTTTCCGCCCTCCAGCCATTGTAGTCGTCCTGAACCATAAGTGAGTTTCTGTAGTGTTGCTTATCCAAGCTTCTATTGAAGGACATCCCCCTGATCTCAAAAGATTCGTGTCAGCCATGTCGATGAAAGGGTTGAAAAGTAAGTGAACGCGCCCGCGCGAATAGGGCTATGTCCCGGGGGACGGGCCGGTGCATTTGCCCGCATGGCGTAGGAGAATCCTACTTATAGCCAAGTACCAGCGGAGCAGCGCAGCAGCATAGGGCAGGAGGTGTACTGTGGGCGATCCTGTGGTTTTCTTGGCAGGAGGGGGAGGAGCGGGCACGGTGCATGATGGGTGACGTGGGCTGTGCGAGCATGGGAAGATGTGCTTATTCCTGCCTTCTATTCTGTCTGCAATAGAGACAGTAAGGACAACTACGAAAGTCAGACAGCGACTGGGTGGTTTATACCCACCGGCCTCGGAGCTATGGGACGATGTATCGTCTATGTTCTTGTGAAACACGCAGTCAGTGCAGGTTCCGCTCAACCCTCCAGCTCCGTGTTGCGCTGGAGGTGGCATTTGTGTTGTCTGTGCTTAGAACACGTACTTCAGTCCATATCGATTGAGATGTAGACAATTGGCCTGTGTCGTATGAAGACATGTCTGTAAGTGAGATACGAGGCATAGACTTGAAGAGAATGTGCTTTACCCCGGGTCACACGAGACAAGAACGGAGGCATCAGACCATCTAATATAATAATTATATAGTACTGGCGGCATTGATAAAAGAATAGTTATATAAAAATTATCAAACTTCCACTCAATACCGGTGCGGATACTACAACAATATCGGAAAATAAGAATTGGACGGCATCGCGGTTTGCGGCCTCGCGGGCACAGCAAGATCTCGTGCAGCTTTTGAAGTAGACACAGGGGCTATCATAGCGGACGGCAAATTCTCGCCCGGGATGAGTCTTGCGTCACCAAAGAGAAAGGAACAGCCTTTTAAATGCAGTTAGGTCGTGGGTAGTGGATTGACTCACTTCTATCTCTTTACACTTACTACCTTCTGTAGTGGTTTTGCCTTCTCCAGAGGATATAATACTTAAGCTTGCTTTTTTTTTACTACTACTCCTACTACTACTACTACTGTACTACTACTACTAAGATATATTTCATTCGTCCCTGCCCTGCGACCTGCGCCAGATACTTGAAAGGCAGCTTGCATAGCCCTCAGAGCTCCCACTGCGCAGCCGCTGCACGGGTTACAACAGCACACTTTGGCTTAATTGTCTCCGTATCATCTTCCACATTCCCCAGGAACGCTTCAGTTCTGGGCTCCTTAATTGAGCTCATTGGTTGAGGGTTGCGGGGTCGATCTTGTGGCCGAGGTGCTGCTCGAATAAATACAATGTAAAGGGTCCCTACCTCTGAAAAGTCCGACCGGATACAGTGCGGGGGAAACAGCTGTACATCACCACCATCACCACTTCAAGCGTGGCTCTGAACCGATTCCAGCGACTGGGAAGAAAGCGTCTTTGGCGCGTGAAGACGTTGTGCTCTGGTATGCAGATTGACTGCGCCGTTCGGGACGGATGAGCCAATAGTCGGTGATATGCGATGGTCGATAAGGAGTGAGGGTGGCGGAGCTGATGGGGAACCATGATTCAAACCTCAAACCTCAAGGCCGACATGGTCGCTCGCCTGAATCTTTTCTGTTAGAACACGCTAGTCTCCCAGCAGATTAATCCTGGTATTCTCCAATTATCACACCGGAAAGATGACCCAATGGCTCTCGGTCTTACCACCTCATACTGCCTTGGCTTTACTCCAAGCATCTAGTTTCACTGATCTAACATGCCTGCTGGGTGTTTTCTTGCGCTTCTCGCACTCCCCTCATGGAGCGGCTTTTTGTACAGAATCTCGCCTATGGGTGGTACTATTCTTCACCTCAGGGAATAGATTGGAAGACAATGGCAATACGGTCTATCTTGTTTGGCCATTGATTGTGTCCTTCATCGAATCACTTTGCACCCTCGGGCATTATTTAAAGAAGAGGCAAAAACAACGAAAGGGAGAACCCAGTTATGGCTGGCTTGCAAGTGCTTTACGTCACGTTCCGGCAAAGTGCAGTCGAGGCCCTATTTTCGGTGGCTTGCAGGGGCGCAGCATCACAGCGTCTACCAAGCGCTCATACAAGCCTTGTCATCCTACCCAATCATCTTAGCCACCAAATCCGTGATAGGATGATATTTCTTGCCCACAGAATGTACTTAGACGCCCACTGCCTCCTCATGCCTAGATCTTTTCAGCCTTGCATCTTTTGATCTTCCTACCTCTACTGTGGTTTCATGACAGAAGATGGACATCCAGCCTTTGCTCTCAGTGGGCTTTCTGTGCACTCCCCTTGTCTTCCCCACTGTCTAGCACAGTGTACCAAAACTATGTGCAGCGAGTGAACCCAATGACGAAATTCATCACAGCCCAGTGCGCAAGAGACTTAAGAATGCGCCCTATCCCATCCGGAATAGAAATGTCTTCTTACCATTTCCCCTTTCTCAAAACTGTTCTCGCTCGTCTCCCACGAACCTCATCACAGCATCCTCTGGTCCTGATTTGTGTTGATAACCTCCTGCAAGTCTCGGGCACTGTTTCCAAAGTGGAGCCATGGAACATAGCATTGAGGAATTGAGAAAGACATATGCTGAACTGTGTGCTACCGAAGCCAAGAGAACGACCCTGGTTGAGGTTTGCGAAGAAGAGCTGAACATAAGTCTGTTTCAAAACCACTAACATAGATGCTCCTAGGGTCTTTTTGCGCATATTGACGGTCTGCAGCTTGAGCTGAAAGAATCGAAATGTCAAACCGAGGAATATAAAAGGCTTTATGATTCCTACCGGGGCGATTATCTGGAGTCCGAGAAACAATACCAGGCCGTGCTTCATTCTCAGGTTCATACTTGCTACCTGCCCCAACCCCTAGTCAGGAGCCCGCATGCTGACTTGCAATCCCTAAGGCCAAGTTAAATTATGTCTCTGTCTTGATTGACGGAGATAGTATGAACGTCGGTCCTTCTTTCCCCGAACCTTGCAAGGAAAGCTAAGATCATTTACTCACCCCCGACCACAGTTCCAAGAATCCTTGGTCCGAGGCGAAGAATCGGGCGGGAACAAGGCGGCGCATCTGCTGATCGAAACCATACAAACCCATCTGCGTACAGTTGATCGGGATCTCTCACCCGATATATCCATCAGGATTCGTGTATACGCCAACGTCGAAGGCCTTTCCAAGGCATATCGCTGTTCCCAGATCTTGGAAAGCGATAGTTCCATGAGAGCATTTATTCACGGCTTCAATAAGGATAATAGACTGTGTGATATCGTGGATGTGGGCTATGGAAAGGAATGTGCTGATCGTAAGCTGGAAGGTCAGTCGATCCTTCCCCTGAGATTGTCCCCGGCGCCCAACTTATGTGTAAGTCTCTTGGCTGACGATTCTCGGCCCGAACAACCTCCGCAGCTCTCTTTGTACAAGACATACGTGATGTTCACTGCCGTCGGGTCATATTCTGCGCCTCGACAGATAATGGCTATGCGCGTGTCCTCAAGCCGTATCTGGAGTCTGGGCGTATCTCACTCGGTGAAGGACCACCATTTGCGCGTGAGATGCAAGGTCTGGCAGAAACCCTACCCGTCGTGTCTCTCGGAGATGTTTTCATGGAAGAAAAGCTCAAGTCCGAGCGACGCGGGTCCTTTGGTACCCTCGAAACGGCAGACACTCCACCACGAACCCCGACACGGAGCTACGCATTGGCCGCCGCGAGGGCAGCCCTTTCGCCCCAGCCGGTGTCGCCGCTCATGACAACCACGCCGGCTTCCACCGCTACGCTGAAAGGCTTTGATGCGAAGGTGTTCCTGAACGCCAAAGGCCAACGGGTCGACCGGAGTCTGACGTACCCTAATCATGTCGCCGCGCAGTTGAGGCGTGAGAAGCTGTGTAACAGGTTTCACCTCCTGGGAGACTGCTCTTATGGCGATCAATGCACCCACAAGCATGGAGAGTCACTGTCTCAAGAGCAGAGAGTAGCCCTCACCGCTATTGCTAGACAGTCCGTCTGCACTATGGGATTTGCGTGCAGGGATGAGAAGTGTACCTCGGGCCATCGGTGTCCGAGGGAAGGTTGTTCCGGGCGGGACTGCAAGTTTCCTGCTTCTATGCACAACGTGGATACCAGGGTCGTTTAACGAAGCCGGTGTTGTTGCTGTGTTCCTCAAGATTCATGATCATAGTTTTCTTGCAGGCGGTTTCAGGTACATACGACCACAGGGTGTGGAAAATAGGGCTTCCCGTCCGCTCAGCCGTACTCAAGCCACACGCCGGGAGGTTAGTAGTTGGGTGGGTGACCACCAGCGAATCCCTTCTGTTGTATGTTTTTTTTTTGCCCCTCGTTCTTCTCGTTCCTATCTTCATCAATGGATCCATGATCTTTTCCCCTACTTCTTCTTTCTTTTTTTAGTAGACACTTCAATGAGTCTAGGTATGGTTTGTTGCAGTGCTGTGAAGAGAAATGGTGATA
>NW_020291583.1:0-5083 GCF_003184765.1 Aspergillus aculeatinus CBS 121060 | reverse complement strand
GGGGGGGGAGGTGTGTATATAGGTTTGACACATATAGACGGAGACTGTGTAGTATGTATACGTTTGTAGGGCAATGTGCGCGGGATACCCTAAACACCACCACCACCCTGCATCGTCAATTTCCTGGGATCACCCACATCAACCACCCGCCCTCGCTCCAGCACAACAACCCTGTCGTAATCCTTGATACTCTCCACCCGATGCGACACCGCCAGCACCGAGCACGAGCGGAACGGCTCTTCCCGTAACAGCGCCTGCACCCGCGCCTCCGTCTCCCCATCCACATGACTCGTCGCTTCATCCAACAACAGAACCTTGGCACCGCCGCGCTGCAGCTGGAGCATCGCCCGGGCGATCCCGAGCAACTGCGTCTGGCCGCGGGAGAGCGTGTCGGCGCCGAGCTCGGCGTCCAAGCCCCCGCTGCGTTCGGCGAGCACGCCGTGCCAGAGGCCCACGCGGTCCAGGGCGGCGATGATCTCTGCATCTGGATGGCGGTTGCCAGGGGCTGGGTCGGCGTTGAGCCGGACGGTGCATCCGGCTAGAATGAGGGGGTCTTGGGCGATGGTGATCAGGCGTTCGCGGACGGTCTCGCGCGAGACGCCGGTTAAATCGATGTCGTCGATTAGGATTAAGCCGCTCGTTAGGTCGAGCATGCCGAGGATTGTGCCGAGGAGGGAGGATTTACCGCTGTTGGTTGAAGGGGGCTTGTGAGAAATGGACACGGTGGACGCGAGAGCTGGATGAGGTGGAGAGTGAAAGCGAAAGAACTAACCTGCCGGTGCGACCACAGATCCCGATCTTTTGTCCGGGTCGCACTTCGAAAGACACGTCTTTGAGGATGGGAGCTGTGGGGCTGGAAGGTGCTGTTCAGTGACTATCTCCATAATCTGGGTTGGGGGTTTGGCTTGCGTACTTGTACTGCGCTGTTACCGCTTTGAACTCGATCGCGCCGCGGTCGGGCCAGGAAGCAGGAACGGTGGCGTTCTTAGGGGTGTCTTCGGGCTGAGTTTTCCGTTCAAAATCTTTGATGCGGGCAATAGAACCAAGGGAGATCTCGAGCTGCGTCCAGCCTGTGATCAGAGACGAGAGGCTCTGGTTGAAAGCTTCTCAGCGCATATGTTAATTCATGAACATAGAATAGACATGAAAACAAGTAGGTAGACACACAAAGAATGTTGTTGAGCGAGACACCCAAAAGTCCAATGCTAGTCGCTGCCCTCAGGTTGACGGCCAGACTCACAAGGAGAACCGCTTCGGCAGCAACAATCAGGTCTAAGACCAGAGCGAGCCACCTTTGAATGCAGTACAGCAGATAATACGGCCGCTGAGATATATCTAAAAGCTTAGAGCTCTTCTCAGAGAACCTCTTCTGCCAGCCGAAGGCCTGGATTGTACTGAGGCCATTCATAGTATCCATATAATGAGAATATAGCGGGCTCCTGCTTTCTAGATCGAGAAGTCGAAGCTGTCGCGATGTCTTCAGATAGTAATGCTGCACCACAAACACTGCCGCAATGAGGAACGGCACAGTGATACCCATCCAGGTCGAGCCGCTTGCAACGAGTGCAGCAGCAGCGATTGCGGTGAAAAGGTCTATACGTTGTCAGTATGCTATCCTGGCAGATATAGTTTCTGTCCGCCCGCTGGGGGTTGTAGCTACTACCTGCATAACGGGTAATGGCTTACTTGAAACCGTGACCAGAAGGCCAACGGGTAGTTGACTCTCAATCAAAGTCATGTCCTGGCTAAATCGATTCAGAAGTGCGCCACTATCCATGGTTGCAAGCGTGGTTGGAGACGCTCTGATGCCAGTTAGCGAGGGATAACCTGGAACAAGGCATCGAAGCACATGCACATACCCCATGACAGTCTTTAGGACGACATAATGAAGCTTGCGTGCGGTGGATGGCGATATGAGTATCAAGATTGCCCTAGTTTCAGGTGAGCTCACACCATAGAAACCGTAGTGCAGCTGACTTACCAGACATAACCACCCATACATATGACCTCCAGTAAAGCCAGCATAACGTAGACTGTCACGTAGAGCGCTCTCTGTTCTCCCCCTCGGCTAGTCCATCTCTCCAGCCATATCTCTAGAAGCAAGGATTAGCGGACAAAGATGTGGTAGGACTGGAGGCAACGTACGGCTAAAGGTACTGCAGAAAACATTAAGAATCACGAAAAGAAGGAATAGCAGGGAACTTGACCAGCCAATCGAACGCAGATAATATTTGTACACTTGATAGTCACCTGTTGACCGCTTCAAGTCACTGAGCTGATTATCCTTGGCGATTTGCGCTGCATCCTCCTTAGGCATGAGGATATTGTTTTCTTTGCTACCCCTTGGTGTGTCTATCGTATCATGATCAGGCGGCTGGGGAGAAATAATATCACCACAGTCGTCCTCTTCGAGTGAACCATTAGAAATTACTAGGGCCTTATCGGCATAAGCAAGAGATGCAGCTAGAGAAGGGTTAACCACAAAGCCAGCGAAGTCAACGGTTGCCGTACTGCACTTACTGTCATGCGTCACGAGAATCACTGTCGAATTGAGCTTCCGAAAAACACCCCCTTCCCCAAACAACCGTTCAAGTATCAGGCTCTTGGTATTTGTGTCCAATGCACTGAGAACGTCATCCAAGACAACAAGATCCTTTCGAGCATACACTGCCCGAGCCAGAGCGATTCGATCCATCTGTCCGCCACTTAATCTCGCACCCAAGCCACTGCCGATCTGCATGTCATCTCCTTCGGGGATAAGGTGCAGGTCCTCGTCGAGAGCACAGGCCCGAAGCACGGTACCGTACCATTCGTGATCGATACTCTGCGAGCTTTCCTTCTCTGTTGTGACTATCCCACATATTGCGTTTCGTATGGTGGTACTTGGCAACCACGTTCTCTGCGCGCAATAAGCTATGCGACGAGTGGTCAAACTCACCGACCCCATCTCGCATACAATTTGGCCGAGAATAGCTCGGAGAAGAGTAGATTTCCCTGATCCCACCGGTCCGCGGATAGTGAGAATCGCACCCCGAAGTACCTGAAGGTTGATTTGATTCAACAGAACTCTGCCCTCAGGGGCCAGGCGGATGCTAGCATTTTCGAAAGCCACAACTAGAGAGTCTGTGGTGGTAGGATTGACAATGAGCGATGGGGTCTGTTCTGCAGCCTCATGCATTGATTCGGTAGAAGCATTATTGGCCATCATAACTTCTTGACTGTCTTGCAATAGGTTGTTTTCGGCAGGTATCAGAAGAAAGCTTTGAATCCTATCGAAACAACCCAAGGAGGCTGCCGTTGAGGGGATGGCGCTCAGAAGCTTTGCGGCCGGGTTAGTTAGAAGGGTGATTATAGACAGACTGGTGAATGTCTTGGTGAAATCGAGCGAGTGGCCCTGCACAGCAAAGACTGCAAATGTTAGCGCAGGAGCCAATGCCCAGGGTAGATTCTGGATCATGTTCTGCCACACAATATGCCATCGAAAGGAGGACATCTGCTGCGTCTCGCTGACCCGTTTCTTCTGGATGATGTCCGTAAAAGCCCTGCTTAACCCCATTCGCTTCACGACTTGGATGTCGGTAAGCATTGAAGTGATGATTGCAAGGCGCTGTTGCACCGCATCCACCCAGATCTTTTGGCGGTTCCCGATATTCTTCGATATGTAGGTGCAGGCAACGCTAGAGACTGTCATCCATGGGGATTAGTCGATCCTCTTGTCTACTTGTATTGTGGGACTCACCTACTGATGACGATTATAACAGGAATCGCACTTACCCACCCTAGGCGGAGCGTGAGTAGGGAAATTCCAATGGCTACCTCGATGATGCGTGCCCAGCATTCATGCAGCTGGACAAGGCACGCAGATATCCGATCAATATCGGTGGTCATTCGAGTGATCGCGGCTGACCGGTCCTCTAGCTTTCCATCCGGAATATACAGCATATGCTCGTACACCAGCGAGGAGGCTGCTCCTCGGAACATAGTAATAAAGCGATACAGAAGGTGATTGGAGTGAAGGGTGGAGATCGCTAAGCCTAGATACACCAGGACTGTGGCGGCAATGAGACCGTGGCCTCGTTCGGTGCTTTGTCCACTGCTAAGCCAATTCAGAAGCGCGGCGATAAGGAAAGGCTGCGCAAAGGTGAAGCCGATTAGACACATCCGTGGAAATACTGCCATCAGCAGAGGCTTCCACAGTGCTTGACATAATTTCCACGGGAATTCAAAACGCCGTGCTGGGATCCTGCGATGGGCCCAAACACGCTGGGCCCTTTCGCTGACAGTTGCCGAATTCAGCGCCTGGTCAAGACTATACATATCATCGATCGTTAATAGACGTCGTGATCCAACAGTAAACATGTGATTCAGCCACCACATGAACGACCGGTTGATGATCCCACTGGTAGATTCAGGGGGTAGATCTCGATAGGTGTCTGTCAGGTACTGTCGCTTCTCAAGACTCTCGAGCAGGAGCATTACCATCTTAGACCCAACGCTTATCGTGAAGAGCACAGAAAGGAGCATGGTCTCTGGGAGACGTAGCCATAGAGTGCGGGCCTGGACTATGTCGAATAGCAAGGTAAGGAGGAGGTATGCAGTGAGAAGTGAAGAAGGTGTGGCCGATCGGCCATCTTCTAACCAGCTTAACACGAGAAGCTCCATTGCGACGAAGAAATTGATCGAGGCTGACGGCACCGAGGCTTTGGTGCGAGGTAAATCATGACGGGTCCAGCACACAAGGAGCGCGAGTTGGATTAGAGCAAAAGTCAGGGTCACGGCCTGTCACTCGTATGAGTTCCAAATAAGATCGGTTGTCTTGGTGATGAAGCGCCTTACTAGCTTGACAAACCGTGGAGAATTGCGCTGGATTCGTGTATCTTTCTTGATGAGGTAGCCAACTCGTAGCGGAGAGGCCAGCAAGAAGACCGCCGCAGGAAGAATCCCGAGGATGCTCTGTTCGAAGAGAAGCGTGAAGTCGAAGCCATTGCGACAACCCAAGGGCACTACGGGCCCAAAAACATTCTCTGCATCGAGCGAGCAATTTGATGGCACTGATATTCGATCCATCATCGGATTTGGGGGG
>NW_020291582.1:0-7171 GCF_003184765.1 Aspergillus aculeatinus CBS 121060 | reverse complement strand
CTAATGTAAACCCTAATGTAAACCCTAATGTAAACCCTAATGTAAACCCTAATGTAAACCCTAATGTAAACCCTAATGTAAACCCTAATGTAAACTATTTATAGAATTTTTTTAATAGATTTAGATATTATTTACTATTTATATAATATAGTTATATTCATATTCTTAATAATATAGTATATTATTATTAAAAATAGAAATTCTAAGAATTAGTAATTAAAGCTGGATAAAAAATAATATTATATTAAAATCTAGTATAATATTATTTTAGACTACTGTAGTCTGCTTATAAAAAATATTATAAATAGATTACTTTAAATAATAAATAATTTTTTTAGATTAAATCTTATATTAGTATTATTTATAAATTACTACTAGTTGTATATTAAGCTAAATAAAATATAAATTTTTTATTATACTACTTAAATTAGTAAAAGCTAAGTTTTTAATATAATAAAAAATAATTAAAATATTCTAATTTTAAAATAATTTATATATAATAATATTACTTTTTAATAATTTTATAATAATTATATTAAAATAGCTAAACTGTTATAAAATTAATAGTAGCTATAGTTAGTAAATATTTCTATTTAAAAAGTATAAAATTTTAATCTATTATAATATAAATAATTTATTATATATTATACTATTGCTTAAAAAATAAGTAAATAAATAATATTTTTATAATTAAATATAATTTTAAATAATTTAGCTGATTATTTTCTTTTTTAATTTATTATATTATATTAGTTTAATAAATTATATTAAAAGATATATTAGTTAATTAGAATATTTATTAAGTCTTATCCTAAGTCTGATAAAGGTCCATCAGACTGTTACGGGATGGATAGATTGTGCTAATCGAAACGTGCCTTTAAACAAGAAGAAATAGCTGAAGAACTATTTTATCTGTTCGTACAAAATTCTTTTATATATGCTAGGCTAGTATTAGTTAGTATATAATATTGCGAGATCTTAGACACCAACTGGTGCCTAAAACCGAGTTCTATACTAGAATCTTAATTCTATAATAAAAGCCTTTTTCTTCCATTCTTTTCTCCGCTTTATTTTTATTTCGTATAATCCTCTGCAGCTTGTTGTATATTACAGTTTTTTAGTAAATAGAGTCCTTCTTCGTACTATTTATACAACCGGTTTTGGAGGTATGGTCAGGCTTAGCTATTAGCTTTGTATAAAATATATAAAGTATTATATAAAAAGACTCTTTTCTTTTTTTTCAAATTTTTTCTTCTTTATATATCTTCTTTTTTTTTTAATCTGCTTTATTCTTGTCTGTCCAAGCTTTTGTTAATTTTTTTCTATTTGTATAATATCTCTGCTTTTTAGTACCGAGGATGGTAACTTTAAGAAGTCGGACGGCGTACTTATTTTTTTTGTTATAATTTTTTTTAAGTTTCTATTGTTATATTTAATCGCAATTCGCTTTTTCTTTTTATACAGTATACTACTACGTACAATTCTCGTACTGGTAATATAGAAAGGTAGATAACCGTATAATTTATAGTATATAAAAATAAAGCTTTGTTCTAGTTTTATTATACTTTAAATTAATAGTATATCTAGCATTTTTCTTACTTTAAATTTAAAATAAAAGTCGGTGCTTTTACTGTTGCTTAAATAAGATAATTCTATAGATTTTCTGTATAGTATTAATTTAGTTAAATATATACCGGGCGCTTTTTTTATATTAACAGTTTTTTAATTGTCTTTTATAACCTAATAATACCGAATACTTACAGATATAATACCCAGAGAAAGTTTCAGCAGACTGTATAACTACTTAAATAGTAGAATAATACTTATACTAAGTATAAATTTAAGAATTATAATATATATTATAATTATTATAACCCGGCCGAGTCTAAGTATAAGTTTATAATATTTACTGCTTTCTCTTGCAATATTATCGAAGAATTAATAAACTAAATATAGTATATAAGCAGGGTTTAATATAGTAGTAGTTGGTTACTTTTATCGGGTTAAGTAAAGCTTTTTTTAGTTAAAAAAATAATAGACTACTTATTTTCTCTTTCTTCTTTTTTTTTATATTCTTTTATTATATTTTTTTTGTTCTTTTCCACTTTGTATAATCTAGAACTAGAAACAGGAGTTTCTAATCTCTATTTATGTAATATTTAGTTAGAGTTTAATTAGGACCGCTGTTACTATTTAATAGCAGCTTCTATATTATTAAGTACCGAGGCTGGTTTTTAAATTAGTTTTAAATAGCCTTTTTATTTAACTAGATATTATAACTAGTTCTTCCGGTTCTTCTTTATATATTATTTGTTAAGAATTTCTTTAACTTTATATTCTTCTTCGCTATTAATTATTATAAATAGCGGTTATATATTATCTTATAGTTGCGATAGCAGTATATTATTAGCTGTCGGCCGGAGAAGATCGATATAAAAAATAGAATAAATTTTTTTAGATATATTAAGCTGTACGGCGTGCGATTCTATTCTTTTTAAAATAATATATTTTATATTTTTCTAGTCTAGCTTTTTACTCGGATATTTTATTCGAATATTCCGTAGATTAAGCTATATTTAGTTGTTCTTTTAGTATAGCAGAGCGGTTTAGCGGGATTTATTAGCCTATTTTTTTATATTCTGTTGTATATAAGCAATAGTATTCTGGGCCTAATTTAGAATATTATATATTTTTTATATAATCGCATTTTCTTATTAAATAAAACTTAAAGTAGCTACTTCCGGGTCTATACTTTAAGCAAACTTTTAGTATATTAAACTTAACTTATATTTGTGGTTTAAAAAGAACGATAAAAATCCAGTAGCTGTATTTATATAATTGTTAATTACTAGTTTGGCTAAAAATAGCAGATTAATCTAGTTTTTTTAATTATAGTTTATATAAGCTCTTAAATAGGCCTTAATAATACTATTAGTATATTTTATTACTTTATTTATTTGGAAATAGTAGGCAATAGATAGCTGTTTATTAATTTCTAATAAGTTGTATATTTTTTTCTATATACAACTTATAAACTGGGTATCCCGGTCTGATACTAGAATTCTTAGTAGTTTATATTATCTAAAAACTGTCTTAAGTAATGCTTTAGCTGTGGCTTCTATAGAAATCTTTTTTATTATATAGAATATTACTTTCTTTATTAGTTTATCTGTAACTACGAGTAGATTTATACGCGATTTACTGTCAGATAAATCAGTAATAAAATCTATTATTAGATTCTGCTAGAGTTAGTCCGATATTAATAGCAGTTTTAGTAATCTATATTTTAGTTTTTATTATAGCTTTATACGGCTATAAATATTATAGTTACAAATATATCTTCTTATATTTTGTAATATATTAGGCCAGAAGTATACTCTGCTGAAATAAAAATAAATCTATTTTTAACCGAAATATTCTATAATAAAAGAATTATAGTTACTTCGAATAAGTTTTATACGAAGTAGTTTATAGTTAGAAATCTACTATTTTTTTCTAAAATATATTTAAGTTTTTTCCGTCGAATACTTGCTTAAAAAGACTTTAAGTTTTAGTTAAAACAAAAATTTCCGTATTTCTTTTTATATAAGTTCCGTAAAAGTTTAATAATTCGAGTCTGCTGTTAAAATATAGATTTATCTAGCCTCGGATTCTTTTTCTAGTCTCGGTGGTTCTGTTGTAGTTTATTATATTTATTTAAAAGAATCTTCGTCTGGTTTTATTTTATTTTTCTGTAGTTGTACTAGAGCTGTAGTAATTAAACTGGTTTTTAATCTTATATTTTTTTCTAATATTCTGTTAAATATTTAAATTATATAAAACAAAGTTCTGAGGTTCTATTTATTAGATATATTTTATTCTTATTATAAAAAAGTATCTGCCTGTTTATTTTTTGTTTTTTTTCGGTAAATTAATTTAAAGTTAAATCAGCTTAATATTAAGCTTTATTATATATATCTCTTAGAAAGCTTGTATAGTTTAAAAAATACTTTAGATTTTTATAATTAGTTACTACTATAAATTTCGGTATTAAATACAACTCGGTATTTTATACTTTTAGATATTATACGACTGCTAAAAATTTCTTATTATAAATCTTGTAGTTGTACTTGGTCGGGGTATTCTATTTAAAAAAATAGATATAAAAACGTAGCTTTCTGTTCTTATCTATTTATAAAAATATTTCTTTAGTATTATAGTCAGAAGAATCAGTTTCTACTACTATTGTATACTTAAAATTAAACAAACAGAAAATTAGCTCTGTAATAAATTTTTTTTTAATACTTAAAAGCTTATTTTATATTCTTAGATCTATTAAAAGAGCTGGTTTTTTCTTATTAGATTTATAAGCAGTTGTATAATAGTCGAGAATTCCGGGATAAACCTGCGATAAAAGTTTATAAATTTCAGAAAACTCCGAACTGCTTTTACCGATTTAAAGTTTTTTTAAGAGATAATTACTTCGACTTTTTTAGAATCTATTTTAATATCTTGTTCGGTATATATAATAAATCCGAGATATAAAGTTTTCTTCTGTTCGAATTTATACTTTTTAATATTTAAGAACAAACCGGCTTTCTTAAGTTTCTATAATACTTTTTATATATATTTGCGGTATTCTTTAATACTTTTATTAATATAAATTAGTACGTCGTCGATATAGGCTGAATAGAATTTATTAAGATATTCGCGTAAGACTTAGTTAATATACTTCTAAAAAGTACTCGGAGTGTTTACTAGACCAAAAAATATTACTAGCTATTTATATAATCTATATTGTGTATAAAAGGCTGTTATTTATTCTTAATTTTCTGTAATACGAATTTTATAAAAAACAGATAAGATATCTAGTTTTATAAACTATTTTGCTTTTTTAATTTGATTTAGAGTCTTGTAGATTAAAAAAAGCAGGTAGCAGTTTTTTTTTATAATAATATTAAATACTCGGTAGTTTATATAGAATCTTAATTCTTTTCCGGGCTTCTGTATAAAGAGTACTGAAGCTGCTGCTAAAAAATAGCTAATTTATATAAAGTTTTTTTCTAATAGTTTAGTTAATTCGGAGTATAGAACTATTAACTTTTTTTAAAATATATTATATAAGAAACTTCAGAAGACTTCTGGTTCTTTTTTATTTTAGTATATAAGCTTGATTTTATAGTCGATATTTTTTCTCCGATATAGTAGTAGTTTTTTTGTATTTTCCGATTAAAAGAAAAGTAGAAAGTTCTAATATTATTTAAAAAGTATTATATAAAAATTAACTATTTTTTTAATTTGGAACGCTTTCTAAATATCTATAAATAAAATAGTAAATATTTCTGTATTTTTATTTTATTTTTTTTGTAAGTAGTTCTCGAGTTTTACTTTTATAATTAGCTAAAGTTTTAACTTAGTATATTATAGATGTATTAAATCTTTTATTCTTATTTTAGTTGTATATAAATAGAGTTGTTCTTGTTTTATATTTAGGACTTTTTTATAGTAGAACAGCCAACTCTTTTCTAAGATTAGATTATAGCCGAGGTTATCTGGTATTATATAAAAGTATATTTCTTCTTCTATATAGAAGCTTATATTTATTCTTATCTGTATAATAAATTGGATTAGTATTTTATTGCTGAAAATTTCTTTTACTGGTCTTAGATTAATATCGATAGTTATTAAATTGTTTATTTTAGCAAATATTTTGCTTATAATACCGTACGTTAGATATTCTAAGTCGATAAAAGTTCGGGCTGTTGCAGTAAAATCTAAGATAATTTTTACTAAAAAAAAGTATTTGCTTATATATTTCTTTTTAAAACTTTTTTATTTTCTTGTAGTTTTGTCTAGAAATTTCTGTTTAGATATATAACTTTATATTAGACTTCTTCTTTTTCCGAATCAGAGTTTTTATTCGATAGATTATACTATTCTCTTTGCTGTTAGAAGATAGACGTGGCCGCAGCTATTTTTATTAGTTATATAGTAGATTTTAAAAAATATTAGCGAATAAGATATTTATTTTATTTATAATAAAAACAGCAGCCTATCTTATATTTTTTTTATATTTCGTCGGATGTTATCCATCGGGCTTGTTTCTAAGATTTATCGATGGTTGTATAGAAATAATATTTATTTTATTATATAACAGCTATTTAAATAAATTTCTACTTTATCGGTTTAGGGCTCGGTTTATATTATACTAATATAAACTTGGTATAATTTCTCTTAGAAAGAAATAATATTCTGTTAAAATTATAGTTTATATACTATAGTTGGTTATAGTAGTCTTTGTATATAGACTTTTATAGAATTCCAACCAAACTCTTAATAAGTCTTTAGTTTACTGTAGTATTTAAAATTACTTTTTTTTATTTATTCGATTAATTATGTTCTCCAGCCTGTAGCAAAACTTTATTAAAGTTGTTAAGAAATTTTTCTAGTTTTGTTTTTTCTTATTTTATTATATTTACTCGGTTTAAAGTTTTTTATCGTATATCTAGGTCTCCGAATATCTTATTTATTGCGATAAATATATCGTCGAGTTATATAGTCTCGGTTTTTTAAGATTTAATTTAAAAAAGCATTTATTGTACTGCTTTTTTATATAGTCGACTATAAACATAGAAAACTTATTCTAAACTGGTGGAATAGTAGTTTTTATTTATTATAAGTTTTGTTTATATATTTAACTTAAAAAGTTTGTAATTATATTTATTTTTTCTGTTAAATAATTTCACGTTAGAATATCGAGGATGGGATTTATAGTTCGGTTTGTATAGTTATTATAGAAAATTTTCTCCAGTTTTGCTGTTGCTAACAGGAGTTGTATTATAATTTTATAATTTATTTATCTGCTCTTCAAAGACTGATTTTTACTTTATTATTTTCGTATAAAGGCTGATTAGCTTCTACAGAAAAAGCTATATATTATTATAAATAGTTGTGGATACTGCGGTCGGCCGTAATTCTTTCTAATCTATTTATTTTATTATTTTTTTAATTCTGTTTTATTTTATTTAGACGCCTAATCGGGCTCTGTTTTAGAACTTTTTATAAGCTATTTCTAATATTACGGGACGGATAAATTGTGCTAATCGAAACATATCTTTAAATAAAAAGAAATAGCTGGAGAGCTATTTCGTCTGTTTATATAAAATTTTTTTGTATATACTAGACTAGCGTT
>NW_020291581.1:4255-14136 GCF_003184765.1 Aspergillus aculeatinus CBS 121060 | reverse complement strand
GCTGTGCAGTGAATCGAACATAATAAGCAAGCTGCTGAGTAGTCAGTGAGCAATGCATAACATGCAAAGCAAGGCCTGAAACTGATATCATGCTGACGATTTGAGATTGAGCCCTATTATGGATGTACAGCATATTGTGATATACTGTAGAATGTACAATGTACGGTACAACGCTAACAACACACCATGCAAGGTGCAATTGTGCAATTATTTATGCTTTCGCGTCGTCCTTGTTGCCTTGCACTCACTTGTACAGTGCTAAAGAACCTGTGTAGCTTGGCTTAGCTAGCTAGGTGGTTCCCTTTGGAATCAGCGGGCTTCCTCTTGTATTGTTCCTCTGAGCTTCCAGTGCAGCTGTAGATTATCAAACATGGTCAGCAGGTAACTTAGAGGGATAGGTCTACTGTAGTCTACTAGAGTTGGAACCCAGGTGAAGTACGTGGTAGATAGTCCTTTTCCCCTGTTGGGATGGTCGGAGTACTCTGGGAATATAAGCGAGGTGAGTTATTTGTCATGCTTCTGCCGAAGCCAACGTATCATTGTTATACATCATATCAGATCATCTTTCAAAAGACTTTTCCACTGCACACACACACCGTCTTGTGCATGACTAATTCGGTAACAAGTCTTCTTGTATTGCTTTACCTGAGTACCCGTTGTTACCAGCCTGACACGTATAGTATCCGTATTATACACAACGTTACTCTCCGTACCTCCCTGTCAACGGACGATCTCGGATTTCGGAGGTAACTTATGGTGCGATGTAGTCGGCGACATAGGCACGAAAAGAGTTAAATTGGTACCCACAAGGGTATCATGGTAGAATTCTTCCACGTCAGATATGTCCTCACGGATAGGTTGAACGAGACATTCGCCATCTAGACAAGAATGGTAGGTCCATCTAAATGGTACTTGGTAGGTCTAGCCAGACAGAGAGGGAGGTAAACAGGTGGTATGCCCCCGTATATGAGAAAGCAACAAACAAGTGTAAATCGACGAGTTCCTCCCACAAGCCCAGTGCGTTTTATGCATGCTCATAACGACAAGAAAGCAGACATCCTCCCAGGCAAAATTCAAGACATGCTAAAAGTGACTTTCAAGTGGCAAATAACGAGCGTAAGAAAAGACAAAGAGAATCAAGAAAATAAGACAGACGAAAGAAAGAAAAAAATAATAATAACGTAGAGGTATCGTCGGGGTCGGCCGTGAAACAAAGATGTGTTAGGTAGCGGTGGACTAGGAGTAGGTAAGAAGAGAGAGGGGGGAGAGAGAGAACACGCGCTGATGAGCGCAGGAGGCAAAGAAATGACTCGACCACCAGGCGGATGCTGATGAAGCTATCCGAAAACAGGATTATCTACCTCGCAATTCGTCGTCTGCGCACCGTTTCTTTGTCCTCGCGCATCCATGGATACCAGGTCCCTACCCACTCAATAACTCCAAATTTCGGAGCCCCCGAGTCGGCAACTCCCGCCCCCTCCCGCAGAAAGTCGCCGTCACGCATGCGGCGCTGCTCCCGTAATGTGGGACACTTCTTCTCTTTGATGAAGCGGTAAAATTTGCATTGGATTCCTTGGAATCCTCGTCGCTGCCGATCGGGGAACTGCCTGTTGAAGCTTTCACGGACCTCCTTCCATTCTTGGCCGAGGTCCACACGGTGGTACCAGATGAAATACATCTCTTCTTCTTCGTATTTGGGCCGGGGAGGCCGCCGTCGCTCCGCAGCATTGCTGGAGCTGCTAGATACCGAATCGTATCGATCACGAGAGTAAGGATCCGGGGAGGATTCCACCGATCGTGTCCGGTAGGGCAGGTATCCCTGGTCCTGCGAGTCCTCCCGATAAGGATGGTGGCTCTCTGAGTAGGAAGTATAGAAATACTGATTCGGACTGGGCGGGTATAAGGGCGAGCCGTGCTGGCTATATTGTGACCGAGTACTGGTAGTTTCGCTTTCTGCGGATGGATTCAATAGGGAATCAATGGCCATGCGGCTCTGACGAGACGAGGCAGGCAAGTAGCTCGCCCGGTGCTGCTCGTGAATGGCCTGCATTTTCGACTTCGTTGGCGTTTGTGACGAATTCTCTCGAAGATGGTTGTCTTGCACAAGTACACAGGATTCAGCGTAGAATACTATGATGGATCAAGGCGAGCCACAGTGGGAAAAGTACCGGGCACCACTGATAAGAAAGCAAGCAAGAAAGTAGATGCAAGCTCAGATTGAACTCGCACCTTTTGTGTAAGAAAAAGACGGGGTAGCAACAACAATGAGGAAGGAACCACTAGGGACTCGACTTCGGTATTAGCAGGCAAGATGATATCTCAAATAGTAGAGAAACCAGGGTAGTCAAGAAGACTCGAGAGACGGGGAACCAAACGAAGAAGAGAGGAGAGAGAAGAATAAGAATGATCGAAATGAAATTGGAGCACGGAAGATCGAAGCCACCCAAATGTGATAGATAGTAGGGGTTTAGTTTCCGCAACAAAGGCCAAGGTAGTTCTTTTTCCTCTCCACGGGGAGCGAAGTAGAGTGCCTGGGCTCTAGGCGGATTAATGACGTGGGAAGACAGAAAGAAGAAATGTCAAAGTAAAAAGAGGAGCTGTGCAAGATGGAAATCCTTCGGGCCAGCCTTCCTCCTTAAAGCATTACCAACGCCGCACGAGACTTCCGGTTGGATTTCCGGTTGAGGGCAATGGCGACCAAGGGTCCCGGTTAGTGGTGTTTAGTTGTGCTGACCCATGCAGCGGTACCAGAGCCCTGGGACGGACTGGCCTGTGATAGAGGCCGACGGTGACTGCGCCCCCAGTGTCGTCGTGGGGGGGGAGGGATTGTATGTCGCTTCTATGGCGGGTAAATGAGGTTGACCGGAGTGATGCGTAGCGCCAGCAGCAGCAGCAGGAGCAGGGGTGGGTGGTAGCGTGGTGGTAATGGGTGGGTGGGTGGGTGGGTGGTGCGTCGTTTGGTAACAGGGACGAGAGGGGTCGAGGCGAGGCAAATGCAAGAGGCGAAAAGAGCCTTGTGGTGATGATTATTGTGGTGATGGTGGTGGTGATGGTAGTGGTGGTAGTATCAGTAGTACTTAGTAGAAATGGCTGTCTGGTGATGTTGATGCTTTTCTCCTTTCGTACCTTCCACTTCTAGTACTTCACCTCCGCGGGGAGGCCCTCTTTAAGAGTTATATACTGTACAGAATTCGCCCCCAGATAGATTTAAAAAGAATAAACTTATCAAGTCTGCGGAGATAATGCCCTTGAAAACAGAGAAATTATGATTGAAAGAGGACAAAATTATTCCTTTGTCCCATAAAAAATATAGGAAAAGAGAAATTAAAAGAAAGGAAAAAAAGACAAGACAAAAAAAAAACAATTCCCCAGCGTAGAGCTTGTTTCTTATATGCAAGGATGTTGTCTGGAATGTTCATTCAGTCATTTTGAAGGATTTGCCACTTTTCTCCACGACAAATGGAGCCTCCGCAAGTTCTAAACGGTAAGAAGTGTAATACTGATAATAACAATAATAACAATATTAATATTAACAATAATCTTGCTGATGTGGATGTCATGGACGGATGGAACAGTTCGGGGAGTGGAGATCATCCAAGGATCACGTTGGCAGGCAAGCAGGACAGACAGACAGACAGACGTGCAGTTCATGCTGGAACAAATCAGTGTTCGTGTACTGACTTACATGGACTAGTCCCCGTTGGACCGGGTAATTACATTGCGGCTACTGTATTTTAAAAGTTCTCCATTTTTTTAGAAAAAATTTTGTTTTCTGTTTTAAAATGACTATTCTTCGAGCGAGGGATGGATGGAGGGGAAAATACCTGGGCTGATAGTAGAGAGGAAAACCAATGGATATGTTTATTTATCTTGAATTCCATTCGATCGAATGTATTGTTACCCACCCCCTCCGAGACGACGGATCCACTGACATTGAATGGAAGCAAGCCAGCCTAGTGTTAGTTCATGCACCTTGCTCCATCATATCGAGAATCAAAGATGTGACCCCCTTTCCCCGACAGCATTAAAGGAGCCGCAAGAAAGAGCTTTGACTGAAGCAGAAGACCGACGGTGAGCTCGGTTGGAGGGAATATTGACGCAGGAGATTAGATTTCTTAAGTCAGTGCCGCGACAAACGAATCAATCAATGATGGTTCATAGTGCGATGGAGTGATCAGTTGGACCCGTGTTCCGATGATGGACTAAGCTCCGCGGGTCCAAGTCAATCAATCAATCAGTTTCCGAACTCGCACGGTCGTCTCGATGCTCATCATTCAGGGTTGACGGAATGCCGGATGACTCCCAGGATCACCCCCAAAACATCAGGCTGAAGCTTGAGGGTTGGTTGACCCCATATGCAGGCGCAGCGGGGGAACAGAGGATAGAATCAGACAATCAAAAGAAAAAAAAATACTAAGGAACGGACGGATCTATCCTCGTCCTTGCACGGACTCTCCCTCTCGCGCGCGAGGCCATGCAGTCATGAAGGATGCCTTTCGAAAGTTCTAATTCAGGGGACCGTACGGTTTTCTCGCCTACCTACCTGGCTTGTCGCATGCAGCTCGCCTGCTGGCTGGGGGCACAAATCGATCGGCCTATTGGGGTCATGACAAATACTCGATGCGACTGATGAGTAACTAGTCAAATTGAGGTATACTTGCACGATCCCGACAGTTAACATAGCAAGCGATCATAATGAGATTCCGTAGACCTAGTGAGCTATGTCTGATTGTAATTGACATACCGACTTCTTTGCTCTTCCGTGAAACAACGTAACATCCGATGCTCATGGAGAAGTTTTCCTGGGCTATCGACTCGGAAGGCCAAGTCAGTCAATATGTTCGTGTTGAGATAGGAATTCAAAGCCTTCCCTTCCTCTCTCTTCCATCTGTCTTCTTCCGTCAGAGATCCGACCATGAAGAATGTGTCATGCTTGTCGTATTGTTCATTACGGCAGCAAGGGCTCGTATTTGGTTCCCCACCAGCATTCCTCCTGCACAGGAAAAAGGATGCGGACGTATTAAGTCCATACAAGTCGTCTTAATGTCTCTCAACCAGCATCATACAGTCAAGAATGGAGACAAGAAAGGGGCGGGGGGTAAGATTTGCTCGAGGGCTCATGTAACTCATGTAACTCATGTATAACCTGATGAATGTAAATCAACATGAAATTAGGTCCAAGAACTTTACCAGTTGATGACGATGACGCGGTAAAATTACGCCCGCCCGCCTACCCTGCAGCCCTGCCATTGCAGGGGAAGATTCAAGGCAAATACGGAGCTGATAGGTCCGTTCCATGGCTGCAAGACGGGTGGACCGAAACGAAGCATTGCAGGGTTCAAAAGTCAGCCACGGGCGAAAGAGGAAGGAAGGCCAAAAGGAAAAAAACAAAAATCTAATCACAAAACTAAGGTAGAGGAACATCAGACGACACCGGGCCTGCTTGGATGGCCGGTTCGTTTGCTCCTCCTCCGGTGCAGTGTGGCACTCTGGGGGTGTGTGGATTCATCTTCATCTGCTGCTCCTGTACAGTAAGTACATTGCAAGCGGTGGAGCCGTGAATTGCTAACTAGTCTGGGAATTAATCAGTTCAATGTTCGCCCCGAAGTCCCCGACATCTACTCTAAATTAAATCCGTCATCTCTGGGGTTTCCACCGGGTCTCGACCCATCTAGGAGCAAATGAGAGTGAATGAAGAAATACATTTCTTCCAACTGGGAAAGAGATTGGCTCGGTTAGTAGTAGTGCACCGGGAACACGTTCGGTGGCAGGAAATAATCCGACAGCTAGTCGTAGAAAGGGAGAGGAAGAAAAGAAAAATCAGGAATACTAAGGAGGCCTTACAGTATGTCAACTGTCGGTGGGGAGGGAAGATGATCTGGAAAAGCAAGGTGAATCCTTTGAAGTAACATGCAGAACTGCCCTTTACCCGTGCTCCGAAAGTTATAGGGCAAAACAGGAATGAAAGGCAGCCGAAGCGGTATGATTCTCCAATCAACTATATTAAACAGATAACAAGAAAACAAATAAACACAGAAAAAGGTAAAGGGTCGGAAGCCGAAAAAAATGATCAACTGCAGCATTATCTCAATACAGTAGAGGGCGAATCGATGCTTGCTGAAAATAAAATAAATTGGGGAGAGAGAGGGGGGAGGGGGATGACTCGGGCTTGCGAAATCGCTGCAAGAAAAGAGAAGAGAGGGAAGAAAAAAAAAAGACGCAAGACCACCAGACACAGAAACAGCAATGGTTGGAAGCGACCAGCCAACAAAAGGGCGCGCATAGCCCGCGTCTATTGGGCGCGGAATGGAATCAGCAACCCAACCTGCAGTGGCTTTGCTAGTGTACCAGTCTGTCGGGTCCAACCTACGAATAATATCGAAGCTCTATATTTGCCTAGCTCTTATGGTCTCAGATTGCGCAGGGCCGCTGCTGAAGGACAGCCAACCTGACAACCAAGCGGTAGACACGATGTGGGTGGGACCTTCTTTCCCTTCCCCCCGCCTCCCTCCTTCCCTCCTTCCCTCCTTCCCACCCTTCAAGCCCACACAGCAATGCAGCACATCATCACACCGTACAGCTTCTAGTATCTATTGCCCTATCGATTGCGAGATTATGGTCCACACTGCCTTGCCCATCGATGCAGAGTACAGAAAAGGGGAACAACCATGAATGCCACCCCAGGCCATGTTACTGGACTACACTACTCGACTCGACTCGATCTTTCTGAATTCCCCATTATCCGACAGGTTTACTGTATGTACTACTACGAGTACTAGGTAGTAGTCCTAAGCACTAGGCTGTACCCTGCACAGTCAGGTACTCTGTACTACGGTGTAGATACCAATCTGCAGAGCCTGCTGCCAACACATCTCTGCAGAGGTGAGCCGATCACTTTCTTTTTTCTCCCCTCGCAGTCGTCATGAAACGGGATGAGCTCATGTCCCACTACCCTCCGCAATAATTGAGAGGGGTGAGGGAGGAGGGTGAAGCAGGGAATATGGCCGGTTTTTCACGTGTTCCAGGTCTGAAGCTGATATGCATGATAACGAGCGGCAAACTACACAAGGGGAACCCCCCCCCCTCCTCCCCCATCCCCTCACACACAACCACTACCACTGATATACAAAATTCGTCTTCCATCATGTACAGGACTGATTGAGCAGAAAGTCATGATCCGACTGACGGTTCGCAAAGGGCTCCTGACGAGCCTACTGAGACCCAGCCAAAGCTCATGATAATTGACAAGAGGTTATAGTGGATCTTATTATAGGGATGCCAAGACCGACTGCATGAGGAGAAATCTGGAGTGATTTGTCAACCTTCTTCAGCAAAGCTACTAGTAGTGCTGCCTGTCAAGCCTATGAGTACAATGATTGGCAGAAGCAATATTTCCATTCATCTAGAGGGAGGGAGGCAAGACCCAACACTGCTACTAAGCCTGTTTAGGTAAACAGTCAGGAAATGGTGGGTGGTTGTCGGCTGAGGTCCAAGTTTTTGGCAGCGGATTCACCCTCTTAGATCCCGAGACGGCGAGTCTAATTCCGAATGCTGTGCAGGTGTAAAGAGACCAATGGGAAGTGGGTGGACCTACAGAGTGTTAGACCTCAAATGACGAAGAAATGAAGAAAAGAAGAGAAAAGAAAAAACAGCCGAGAGACAAGCAGATTGAAAAGAAAAATCAACAAGACAAATTAAGTTTGCGGAAGCTCTTTCTTCTCCCCAGCCATATATCGGTGAGGTGCCCTGTATTGTCCCTGATACCTGATACCTGATACCTGATACGACAGAGAAATTTGTTTGTTCTCAACAATGAAAGGAAGATGCAAGATGCTTACTTGGCCCCGGAGATAGATACAGATTAAAAGATTAACAAGTTACAGATTGCAGACTGAAGATTGCAGATTGAAGATTGCAGATTGAAGATTGCAGATTGCAGATTGCAGATTGACTACCTAAATAATTCTACAGGAAAGAATCCCCACAAGTCGGCTGTGGCACCGATCAACTTCGGGTTCTTTTTTAGACGAGCCAACGAATCAAGGGTCAAGATGGAAGGTGTTCTGGACGGCCAGAGCGGTACCTCCGCGTGTGGATTATCGATTGGGTTGGGGCCGGGACACGGGGAGGAAAGAGGGGAACGGAAGAGCTTACGGAAGAGTCTTCAGTAGCTACTAGGTACCTAGTACGGTAGTACCTAACTACTAGCACATACTTAAGTAGTTTGTATGAGTAGTTACAGACAGTCATAGTTACTCATACCATAGGTTGAAGACTTAAACTCTTAACTTGAAGGAAGGGAGGGGCGGCCGACGAGCGGCGAGCGGCAGCGGCAGTGGCAGTAGTTAGTGCCAAGTGGTAATCAATTAGTTAGTACCTATTTTGTCACGGGCGGTCTTCTTCCTTCCTTTGCAGCTCCTTCCGAGTCCTCTCACTCTCAGGCTCAGGTCTTGACTTCGTGGTGCCTGCCGACGACTGCTGCAACCTGGATTGAGGTCCTTTGTTAGTCCAGGCCGCTGCAACCTTCGCTCCCCCCTTCATCCTCTTCTCTCTATCCATCTGTCTATTCTCATCTCAGCAGCATCCATCATATGTTCTCGATTTCGTTTCCATGCATCCCAGTACGGAGTACGGAGTACTGCGTGCTTACTTCAAATTCGTAAGCGAAATATCATTAGAAGAAAAAAAAATGTCGGTGTGATCTCCGGAGCCGAAAAGCTCACCAAGTGGAGAGACTACCAGCATACCATTCCTAAAAAGCTACGATATGTCTTGCAAAGTCATCTTCATTTCCTCTCATCCTACGTACGGCGCAGTGTCACTGACGCGAACATGACGACGGTGACATACCATGCAAGTAACAGAGCTCGGTGTAGAAGCTGAGATTGGTTGCTCAATAACAACAACCATGTCTGCGGCACAGTCAACTTGCGCAAGCTTTCAAAGCCTCATTATCCCCCTCCACTCCCCCCTTCCAGAGCGCATAATTGCGTCTCTGTGTGTGGAGAACTTTTTTAGGCGCCTGTGCAATCGGAGTCTGGCACTCCATGCTATCAATTATGACTTTGCCTCAAAGCAGTCGGTTCATGGCCTGCTCTGCCGCCGGTATTACTGGACTATACTCCGTACTCACAGCAGACTTGAAGCACGTATACTGCATACCTTCTACCTGCATTGCTACATAGGATTAATCCAATCTTGCGCCCGTGTCTAGACCAGACATACGCCAGTGCCTCCGCGGAGATATCGACCAGCCTTCCTCTCTCCTTCCTCCCCGCCATTCCACAGCCAGCGATTTGAATGGGCGGATGATCGTCCACTTGCTTGTGCCTGTTGTAGATCTCTTTTGAACTTCGGCAGAGTTGAGTCGGCAAAGTGGGCGTGGTATGAATGTACAGTACCATACATACTTCATACAAGGGCACAAGAAGCAAGACAAGCATTGCTGCCTTATTTGCTTCCTCTACACCGTTGCCAGTTGAACCTAAATCTTCTTCCAAAGCTCCAGGGCCGAAAACCTTTCCTTGTCTGCCTTAGTTCTCCCCTCGCCGTCTCGTCACACGCGTACCCGCAGATGTGTTCAATCACGTGAGTTTCTACTGTCAAGGATTATGAGGACCTAAGCCTATGAGAACAGCTTGTTTGAAGAGATGGCGCACTTGGACAATTTGATGGACATGGAAAGAACAAAGAAAATGCTTCGCCAGGGGCTGGCTTTCCGGCGAATAGAGATATGGAGGACAGGGTCCTGACTCGTAGTCAAGTACTGTAAAGCACTCGAGACTTTTTCCCTGTGACAACTATCTCCTGCCGAGGTACTGGCCAGCAGACATGGCGTTGTTGTTGTTGTTGTTGTTGTTGTTTTTTTTTTTTTTTTTTTT
>NW_020291581.1:0-4180 GCF_003184765.1 Aspergillus aculeatinus CBS 121060 | reverse complement strand
TTTGTTCTTTGTCAGGTGCAGGTTACAAACGGTCTGGTATTATAATCACTGTAGCATCGGTGACACACTAACACAAGTGATCTGAAAGGGAATTTCTTCTAACTCAACCTTAGCTACACATCCGATGCTAGCAGGTTTGATAGTGCTATTACCTGGGAACGACCTAGAATGCGCAACGTTTGCGGCTCTGTGTCAATTGACACGGTCTGGCGCGGAAGTTGAAGGCATTGCCGCGGTGCCGATGGATCCTCCTGAGACCACTTAGTGCTACGCTACAATGCACTATTTAATCCACTACTTACGGATCAACTACGCCATGGTGGAGTCCCGCCGTATTCCGTACTACAGCCGACTTGTGGAAGTCTGTCTTAGAAGCTGAAACGTGTGTCCGCAAAATAACGATACTAGCCGACCTGCAAGCGAACTAACTACAGTGTGCTCCGATCACCTAAGGCACGATGACCCTTCAGAGCCGTTTAGATTTACCCTTACTTGGCTGGCAGTGCTGCAGTCTGGAGTCGGAGTCAAATCTGTTTGGAAGGCCCCGCTGTCGAGTTTTCCTCGCCCTGGCCTTGACTGGACGGAACAATCTCATGAAGGAGACTGTGATATCATCACATTGCGGTGGTGCGACATCTGGGAAGCGAAACCGAGTTTTGCCTGCCTGCCGTACGTCTACCGCGGTAGGGATGCTCCGTAGCCCCTTCGACGAGATTCCCCTTTTTCTTCTCTTTCTCCTTCTTTTCATTCCAGGAATGTTGGTTTTGACCTTGTTCGTGGTGGCTTCAGCCACCGTCCGCACTTATCGAATGCCGGGAAGCCACAGCAGGACAGATCTGTAGAGCAACAGCATGAGCGAAAAAAAAAAAAGAGAGAGAGAGACAGTTCGACCCAAGGAAATCGTTTGCAGAAGTAGAAGAACCTTGTGTAAGATTATCATGAACCCCTGGTATCCATCACCTTCAACCAGAGATGGTGAGGCTTGAAGGACAAGCTCGGTTTCTTACGCCCAAGGATATTGCCGCCTCCCTCCTTTCTACCATAAGACGGATGCTCTCTTGTCCGATAAGTCTTGAGTTAGGAGAAGCTCATTTATTGCGCGGTGCAACGGTCAAATGAGCGACATTTTTCTGCATCTGCAAGAACAACTTCCACCACGATCTCCTGCGCGCAGCACACCCTCTCAGCCAAAAGCAGAGCCAGATAAATAGTTACATTTATTGGACAGGTTCAAGCAAGAGTTTCGAGCTCAGCTAGCAACGCCCCGATGGTATTCGGTCAATCTCGGTTGCACTAGATTCTCGAAGCCATGCAGGATATTCCTTTCGGTAAGGGTGAGCTCTAAAAGACAGTGGATACATCAGAGCTTATCGGGCTGGAAATGGGAAGAGTGTGCGCCAGATCAATTTACGGCTCGATCCCAATCGTCAATGATCGACGTCGATACCATTTCTCCATGATCGTGATGCCTCAACTTTGCACAAACGCGTTGAGTGATATGTCAACTCTCAGTCAATAGTGATGCTGAAGACTGCATCCTGTATTTGCATGACCTCTCCGTCAAGGTATGGGCATATTCAGGTGTACTTGTACACCCTCCGACTCTCCGAACTGATATGCCTATCAAAGGGGATCATCATCTTTCGCCGTCACACCAATAGAAATAGGCCATGAGAATCAGTCATAGGATTCCAAGTCTCGATCCCCAGTATTTCAGCTAGCCCAAGCCAAAACGGAATAACTACTGGGTTAAGACCAGGATACTTCCAGGCATTCTTTGGCACCTGAGGTACAGTGCCCGCCTATGCCTACTCCAAGTTCACTTATATCATCATGTATAACTATGTGTAAGAGACACGCACTGCAGACTGTGGTCATGTGGTCAAAGCTCGCAGTCCTTAACCCACCCGATCAAGCAGTCGCACGTATCGTCACTGGCCAGCCTGGGCCAGGGCTCAATTGTCGATCCTTCCATCATACACCTCACAGTCACCAGTTGACCTGCTTCCTTTCTATTCCTCTCAGGTATCTGGCATATTCCTGTCATTCCCAATTGGGTTATTGATTAGCACGCTGCGAATAGGTTTCTAGCTCATGGAAGGGCAGTGACGCTAGAAGCTCTTGGCACTATCACACTAAGTCCCTCGAAATTTCTGACATCCTTCACACATTTCAAACCCAGCTACGAACAGGGTGATGAATCCTTTGTTGGTCCAGCGCTACGGCAACGGGAAAAAAAGAAGACACCAGGTCGATTTGGCCCCCATGGTTTTCCGATCATTTCTTTTGTTTTTCTCGTTTCAATTTTTTTGCTGGGCCACGTTCACCAAGTTTGATCTTCAGGATCCGTGGCCCATAGTTCTAGTCAGATAACGCCACCTTATACCGACGTGCGCTTCGGGCTGATCTGAACCATGGGACCATACCCAGGACAGGTTCCCGCGTTAGTACTCGGCTCCGGTGGACCATGCGCCGGATAGGAGAACAAGAGACTACCGAACTCCCTGGGAGTGAGTGGAATCTTCATTTATCCGCCATTCTTGCCTATATTGTATCAGAGTATAGAGTTTTCGTTGAGATGTCTTTTTCAGAAGAAAGCAGAGTCTAATACGTGACAGTGGATCACCAGCCTGCTCTACCAACGATCACTGGATCGTCGATTACGGACGAATGATATTCTCCTTTGCCGTTCGACTGCATTTTTCGCAGCTTGCTAAGTGGTGGAAATTCGAAAGATCGAGGAACTCTAAAACCCCAAATACTCAGCTTGACAGAATGTCTAAGAGTCATTCAACAAGATGAGTTTGGAGGAAATCCCAGTGACAATTGCTCGTTGGTCTGGTCGTCTAAGTGCAAACCCCCGAATGATGCGCCAATCTATCGATTCGGGGGCGAGAGTGGCTACCTAGCTAAGAAAAGAACGCAGACCACAACACTGACCTTTCCTGTTCTACTATCCGCTGATGGCACTCCTCCGATCTGTCCTCTGAACTAGTACTGCGTCTCGCTTTCGAGATCGGCTTCTATTGCCCCTGCACCGCTTAGCACGTGGGTCGAGTCGCCTCAGACCGAGTCTTTTATTCCGCCGCCGCAATTAGTGACGGTCCGGACCTCACAGTGGCTTGAGTAGTTAGCAAGGCTGCTCAAACACCTCATTTGAGCTAACCTATCTATTGCGTGTTTACTTGAACGGGCAAGCACGAATTTCTGTTTCAGACCCCGCCTTAGAGCAAATAAGTTCTAGTTCTCTCTTTACTGCTTCGATCGAACTGGATCTTTTGATTTCTAAGGGAATACAGGCATTGGCAGAGGCTTGTACGTATCATTGTGACTCCAGTGGCCGGGTGAGTCGGCCCTTTTGTGCATCGCATCGGCTCCACAGCTAAATCAATAGATTAACGTCTCGCCTGCCTGTCTGCCTGCCTTCCCGATATGACGTGCGGCACAGTTGCTGTGCATGAGTTGAGGTCTTGGGCGGAGCTGGAAAAATCGAACTAACCTCCACAAAGCTCGGCGCTTAACGTGTAGCTCAGCTATCCTGATTCGAGACCATGTTGTAATCGACCGGTAGCGTGATACGTAAGCCGACGTCGCGAATCTAACGAGGCGTTTTTTTTTGTTCGTTAAATTTTGGTCATGGACTCTAACTATTTGGTCAGCTACGGCCATGCTACCCTTGAGTCATGAGTTAGGCCATCAATCTGACCTCAGATGACATCCTTTTTGCTTAGGCGGATCATGTGCGTTAACTTTTACGTCGACAGGAACCTCTGGTTCAATCAGAAACGAAGAGCAAGCGAACATGAATGGAAAAATGGCGGTGGCCGATTGGCACCCCGTCGCCAATGCATGCCATCCAAAAGAGGAGTGATCATGTTAAGAGGTTCTGTAACATTGTATCAATGTAAATATTTGTAACCTGTATTACCTACCCTATAACACGGTATTGTCAATACCCACCACCAAGACTGACGGCCGTTCGATCGACAAGCAAGTCCAGATCGATCACTATTAAAATATGTACTCGAAGAAGACTAGGACTACGGAGTAAGACGCGGCCATTTCTTCCCATTAGCAGTAGTCCGGACCTTCTCTAGTGCCCTCCACAACACCCACCTTTACCCGACCAATTCCCCCCTCCCCTCCCGAATCCCCATCCATCATTTCCCCTGTCCACTTT
>NW_020291580.1:0-14638 GCF_003184765.1 Aspergillus aculeatinus CBS 121060 | reverse complement strand
GTAAAATGGTATAAGGATCGACTAACGGCCGCCTTTGGCTCGCTGAACTCCGAGGGAAATATGCATTTTTCGGGTTTCGTATGTGTGTGTGTTTGTGTGTGTTTGTCTCTGTGCGTGTTCTGGGTCGATTTAGAATTGAGGTGGTGGTATGAACAGGCGTCACGTGGAATGAGGATGGATTCGGATTGACAGGGTCATCTGATGCGAAGTATATGGTGGTGTGATGACGGTGCAGCATTTGGAGAAATTTTAGATCTGCGTCGAGGCTCCGATCAAATTCGGCTGCGAGATGCTCCCGACCTGCCCCGGTCTGAACTTCTTCTTGCGCGAGAAGCTGATGCTCAGTCGACGGCTGAGTCGGCGGACCGGCGGGGTCCAGGCTTCAGTCGAGAGAATCGACATGGGGCGAGATTTCGGGGGCTGCGGATGGGCCGGAACCGCGTAGTAGTCCATTGTCGTCGGGCTGGCGATGGAGGTGCTGGACATCACCGCGTCCTCGTCAATCCCGAAGAAGGATTGGCGCCGCCGGCTGAGGACCTTCTCGCTGGTGCTCTGGAGGGACATGTCTTCCACAATATCGTCGAGGGCGTGAGAGAAGCGCCGCAGGAGCTTGGGCTTCTCGCAGATCGACGGGGCGCGCTGCTCCAGGCCGTACATCTGCAGCGGGGTCGACTCGGGGACATCGTCCCTCACGGGGGTGGAATAGTAGCGGGGGATCTTGTAGTGTTCCGGTCGACGACGAGGGGCGGGCGGAAACCAGACATGGTGATGCGGAGATTGTTGGGAGACGGGGCTTCCGGAGTAAGAGGAACGAGATGAATCGGTGGAGGCGGAGGTCAACATCCTTCTATTTCCGGCAGTGTGTGTGTAATGGATGTTTGTGTTGGGTATGGTGGGTAGGTGGATGAGTGGGTGAAGAGAAAGAAAAGAAACGAAAGGAAGATATTGATTGTTAGGGGAAGGAAGAAAAGAAAGTTGTAACACGGATATGACGAGGGAGGCTGAAGAACGATAGTAGACTAGAGACGATAGACTGGGGGAGGAGTTGTAGCAGCAGCAGGGGGGTTGGTGGTTAATTGACAAAGTGGACAGAGTAGGTAGTAGGGGTAGCAACGAGAACGAGAGGATGAGACCAACTCTCAAACGAGTCAGATGGTCCGTCTGTACTCGGCGTCGGGGGACTATAATTATAGCAGTTTACGGTAGCAAAGAAAGGACGAGAAAGAAACTAAAAGGAGAAAAGTGGGGGCATCCGGAGGATTCACAGCTTCACTGGCCCAAGACGGATGGAGATGGATCCAGTTATTCGCAGTGAACTGCCAGTGGTAATTCGGTGTAATTGATCGGTACCAACTACGCGAGTTGCCAGTGATGGGCCTGGTGGGCAGGAGAGAAGACTCGATGGGATATGCGGATATGCTTAGGAAGCGGACTGAATGAGGAGAATTATCAATCAGATCACCTACCAAGATCTGTCTCGTACATGTATATGTATTATGTACTTAGTATCCATACTACATACATACTACTTAGGCAGTAGGCACTCTAGCCGCCTGACTGCGCCGTTTGCCGTGGGTAGGAAGCAAGCCGATTGGGGTGAGCCAACCGCCTTGACTGGCTCAGTGACGCGGCAATTGGTCGCCATGTCAAACACGGTTCTATGGTTAGCTACTCTGGCTGAAACATGCATGGACAACATCGTTTGATCCGCTTGTCGACACGCACTCAGGTGATAAATAGATCTCAGGAGACTGCGTGGATGTGTGGAAGTGGTGGGAGTGGTGGAAGTGATGGGAATTGGAGGTGTGTGTGTGTGTGTGTGACATCAAAGTGGAGGAAGACAAACAGAGCAAAATTATTGTAACTTAGCATTCATTGCATACTCGGACTAACTGCGAACTGCCTTACCCTAACCACCCTGAGCTAGTACTGTACCCCATTACCATCACATCACTCTTCCTTACCCCTCGTCCCGATCATACTGATTCCTTACCAGTGTGACCAACCTGGCGATGCTGCGCTCAACCGAAGGAAATCATCAAGAGTCAAACTGGGGCGGGCCCCGGGACTAGTGAGTAGTGTCGAGCCAGCCACATTGCCCGCTGCGATGCAAGGTGAAACATGATTTGACTCGCTAGTGTCAAATCGGTTAAAGCGCAATGATCTCATCGGCCGCAGGGGCAGGCCCGCCGGGGCGGGGAGGGGGGGAGGGGGGCATGTGCAATGCATTGCACTAGCATTGGTCTGTTTTCTTTCTTTCTTTTTTTTTTCCTTTCTCCGTACTGCCAGTCTGCCACTGCTGCAATATTCGGGAGTCATGTAAGTTACGGTACGGGCACCCTTCTCCAGCCGAATGAAATGGCGTGCTTGAGAGGACCTTGGGACTTGGGTGTACTGTACCCCGTACCCGAGCACAGTATTGAATCAATTTGCTCAGCCAACCTTCAACTTTAAAACTGATTTCCCCGGTCAACCTGCGGTTCGCCGATCACGGCAGCTTATTATTGACATGATCCTCCTGTTGGCTAACCTATGTGCGGCTCAATGAGCTCCCTCCATTGTTCCACGGGGCAGTGTTGTGGTGTGTTGATTCTCTTCCTATACAACAAGAAAAACAAAGTAGCAAAAAAAAAAGTTTTCCACAATCCACTCCCTCATTCACCGTCTCTTCGTATCCAAACTTCGGCTCACTCACCGGTAGTTCCCACCAGCAAGATCTACTAAATCGAATCACAATGGCCATGCCCGACAGCTCGGGCGTTCATCGAGGGCCGGGAATGTCCCATGTGCTCCTTAGAAGCTCAGACATGAGCTTGAATTTTTCTCATTTTTCCGCGTTCTTCCTCGGCTGCATTTAGGCAGAAGCATATACCACTGGACAAGGGACGGAAAGGCCATCGTCCAATTCACGAAGACAAGACAAACGCAAGGAAAAAAAAACAAACAAATAAATAGCCGCCGCCGCTCCACAATCGTCAATCTAGTAAAGTCTCCACCGTACAAAGAGTCAAGCACTTCGATGGATCAATCCTATTCCTACCGTATCTTTGCTCCCTTCTTCCGACGTCCGGAGAAAAAAGCATGGGTCGATGGACGAATGACGCGTTACCGATTTGCATGTCATATTGTCAATCCGTGCCGACTGGCATACACCGCGGTTGTCGTCTCCGTTTGTGGTGGCAAGTTCTGCGATCTTGGATGGTTGTATCATTGGTGGACGCCGATGAGAAGCCCTAATGTGGCACACGAACGTCCCGTGGCTATGGTTGATGGACGAGGTGTCTTCCCGGACGTCTGGAACTCAGCCACGACCGTTGCTGTCGCGTACAGTCAGTCCATAATCACAGACATTCATGACAGTTCTAGAAACTCAGCGGCGGGAAATCCTATCAATTGATGGTCATCATAGCCGACAAAACCTACGGTAGCTCTCATGTCAGATACATGGATACACACGAATGAGTAGATCTTCGCCACGAGACCGGAAGCCAGGCTCACCAAAACCCCCGGTTTGAACGCAGACATCTTCGTCGGCCGGTGCTATATTTGGATCTGTGGACCAACGGATGGCGTCAACGTAAGCGCAGCCATAGAATCGACTTCCCTCCAGTAGTGTGGCTACCACGTCAACACGACGATGATGATTCGTACATTCAGCGTCGTCGCAATGCATCAACGCACTGTAGTTACAGATGAGTACTTGCACTTGAGGCTGCATCAGCCGGACCCCACTGTCGTCGATCATCTGGAGCGCAAAAGACGCGCGGGCGCGCGCGTGCAGGCCGTCAGTCCGTCACGCACAGTCCATGAGGCATTGAGTCTAGTCCGAACTTCATAAGAAGCGGTCGGTCGGTCGTAGTTGATGCGCTGGGCGGGCCTGTGCAAGACATCTGCTGAGGGCTAACAGCGTGGACACGCAGCGAGCATTGGCCATATTGAATCGACTGTTTTGACCTTCCGAAAGATCAACAACTGACTGCCAGTGGCTTGACAATGTGTGGATGGATGGACGACTTCGTGTTATACTAAGAGTACTACTCACCCAACCACCCCCGGACCTCAATTGGAACAAGACCCCCGAAAAGGAACCACCGCCCACCCCTATTGAGACGAAAATTGACCTTCCATATGATATCGAAAACCCATCAAAAACCCTCTCTACCTCTAGAGTTCAATAGCAAAGCACCACACAGCCAAGCCAAGCGCAAAAGCATCTAAGACAAGCCCCCTCCCGAGTCTCCGAGTGTCCCCCACCGTCGGCGTCGGCGCCCGCGCCCGCGCCCGCGCCCAGCGGAGCACACTGCCTGTCGTCTAACCCTTCCCTTAGTTCACTATAAACCACTGAAACCCTTCTCAGGAGACATTGTCCGAGCATCTGATCTGAGACAGGGGGAGGCTATACCTTCATAGCCAAACCAATCATGCGCATTCCGTCGGGTACGGCACAAATACAGCGGTACCTTTGCAGGAAGACATGCATCGCTAATCAATCACTTATCGCTATCGATAACATGCAGTGTGTAGTAGTAGTGTATCAGCTAGATTACAGTGCAGCCAGCCAACATTCCTTCTAGAAAGAACCCTGTCTGTATTCCACGCCAGCTGCCAGCCGGATGGTCGGCTAGTTACCTGCCAGGAACGTAGGTTGACTTGGGTGTTGGTGGCGTTTCCCCCCATCTCCAGTCCGCCCGATACCGCCAGCAGTCCAGTCCAGCACAGTACACTAACTACACTGCACTAGTCAATTTCCCACATAACAACAAAAAACGTCCCAAATTTTCCTTATGTACCATAAAAACACAACATCTGCCTCTCTCTCAGGCTCAGGGATAATAAGCGCTAATCAAGCTACAGTACTCATGAGGTAATCAAAACCACCTTAATCCCTCGGCTCCCAGAAATCAATAAATAGGGGTGCACCACCGCCCCCGAAGAGAAAACGGGCGGCGGGCCCTGCCCCTATTACGGAGCAAGCAAGTAACTTATGCAACCAACCCTTTTACCCTCAGCAGGATGTCTGTCATCAGCAGCAGCAGCAGCAGCATCTCTCCACCTTTCTTCGTTCCATCATCTTCTTCCATGGTTGCAACCGATCCATGGCCTGATAAGTTAACTCCCAGTGGATTCTGGACGCTTTCTCAAACCTTTATTGTTGGACTCCTAAGTTCCAATAGTACCTCCCCAAGTCACTCATTCATACCGGTACATACATGGTCTGTCTACCTATGCGGTAGGGTAAATGACAACCAGACAGACCCTGAAGCAGGGGGTAACCGTCCAACACAATTTACCTACAGACCCCCGAAGACCCTTAAGCTAAGGTAGCTACTCGTAGCAGCTACGGTACTCCGTACCTAACTAGCTAAGCCCGCTAAGGCTAAGGCTTGAAGCCCCAGCTCCTGCTCCCCTTCCTTCCCTTCGGCTTGGCAAATAATGCCCCGTAGACTAACGAGACTAACGCCAAGAGCTGTTAATTAAACAGGGTCCCCCCCCCGCGGCCTTCAGATTTGGCTTCGTCGGGGGTCCCTCGGGGGCCAGGATTCACAGATACACTACTTCGTACACTAACGCAGGAACTATCGGCGGACTAGTTCTACATAGTACTAAAGCCTGAAGGATGGATGGATCTTGACGCTACCGGCTACACAAGAGGGCGGCGCCTCGCCCGCCTCGGGAGGGTCGGAGATTAGGTGGGGGTCTGTATTGCTCTAGTTCAGTTTGCTATGACTACATTCGGAGGAAGGTCTGGTTCCTTGGAGATGAGATTACCTCATACGGGAGAGGACGGAATCGGATTTACTCCTAGCCAGGAATGTACAGGATCAGGCCCGGGTCTAAGTCAAGAGAAGGTTAAGTAATCAGGTAAATACTTTTTCAATCCATAGTTGGCTAAATCAATAATCAACAAAAACAATCAAGGGTTCCCAAGGTATCAAAGTCATCAATCATGAAGAAAACAGCAGACCTCACAAAAAATATGGACAAGAAATCCATCACCACCAAAATGCTGATACATGATCAAGGCGTCCTGTTCATGCCGTCCTGACACCTGTACATGAAAAATGAAGAAAAAAAAATATGCAAGAAACGAAGAAATGTGCCCCATGTCCACCCTTTCTAGGTATAAATCCCATGTCCCACCATCCCATATACACGACTGGAAAAGAAAAAAACCCCGAATGTTAGTATCGTCTTCCTGTTTGCCCGTTTTTGTTTGCCCAGTCCTTGTCCGTTGTCCTGTTCTTCCTTGACAAGAAAAGAAAGCCCGAAATGGAAGGATGCAAGTCGAAAAAAAAAACCACCCAGCACCGTGAAATACACCAAAGAGAAAAGAAGAATGGGTAAAACAAGGGTTTGTTTTACATGAAAGCACAAGAGGATTTGTGCGTACAGAAGAGAAGAAAGTGATCCAAAAGTTGATCACAGGAGGCTCGCTAGGATTCATCACTGCTTGGAGTGGCGATGCTAGAAAGACGCATGCAACAAGCCGACAAAGCTATCTGCTAAGGTTTCATTGAACCTTTATGCAGCAAGTCCGTTGAACTGGGCAGCAGCCTGGCTGGCTTCAATACTGCGGAAGTTCAATCCCAGAGTGATCAGTTCCTGAAGGCTGGCATTGACCTTCTCATGCATAGCAGAATCCTGAGGCGTGATGTTGCTAATCTCCTCAAGCAGCCGGGAGCGGCAGTTGTAGTAGTTCCTCTCCGCATTCTGAAGGCGCTGGTTGTGGTGAGCAGAGGTCTGCTGGGCAGCCTTCAGGGGGTTGGTCTGAGACTGGGTGGAGCGAGTGCGCTTCATGGTTGGGGCGGCAGTGACGCCGGTCACCCGACGTTTACGTCCAGTTTCCTTCTTCTTGTTGCTGGGTCCAGTGGTAGGAGAGGCGTCGGGGGAGCTGTGCCTCTCGGAAGTGTTGTAGTCGTGAACTCGTCTCATGTGGTCAAAGAGGTTCCATCTGCGGGGGAATCCATAACCCGGAACGGAGCGGTCGCATCCGTCAAAGAGACACAGGTGAGGGTTGTCACCGTGGCCGTGGAATCCGTGGGCTTCGCGCTCGTGGCGGAACAGGCAAGCATTGGACGAGAACTGCAGCTGGGCATCCATGCACGCAGGCATCTTGCAGCGGTAGGGCTTGAGGTGGGAGTCCAGGTATTTGCTAATTCTAGGTCAATATCATTCCTGCCACCAACAAGGACGGCGATACTCACTGGTAAGCACACTTTTGGGTAGTGGGAGGGTGGTTGCAAGGCTTGTCGGACTTGGCATACGGGCAATAGTACTTTCCATCACTGAAGGTAGGCAGGGAGTAGTAAGGGTGATCCCGTGGGTTGCGCAGCTCGGCGCTTTCCTTGGATTTCTGTCGAAGAGTGTCCTTGACGGGCAACGGGGGGAAGAAGTCTGGATCCTGCTTCACCTGAGGTTGAGACGGTGAGGTCTGAATAGTCGGTCTACGAGCACTCTTGGTCGGTCGGATGGTTCTGTTGCATGTCAGTACACCCGTCAATATGTAAGCTCAAAGGGGACTAACCGGTTGGGGTCCTGTTCACTCAGAGGAGGCGTGAGGGGGAACAGAGGGTCTCCGAGGTTGATTCCATGGCTCCCAACGGGCGTGGCAGTGATATCCTTGAGCATGGCATCTTCGTGGGTCATGAAAGTGGGGTATCCAGTGTGGCAAGAGGTAACAGAAACATCATTGCTTGCTTCAGTGAGAGGGGGAGAGACGGGGACGGGCTGAAACATAGTGGTATATTGGTCCATGGGAGATCCTTGGTAGTTCCGGGAGTCTGCGACAATGGAGTTCCATGCGTCGTTGGCAGCCAGGTGGCTGTCATCGGTGTGAGAGCTTTGGCCGACGGAAAGAGCATCCTCGGTTGAGCAGGACTGGGCACCATTTGATCCACAAACATCATTTTCAAAAGCAGAGAAGTCAACCAGGGATGAGTAGTGGTTGAACTCTTGTGCGTGGGTGAAGTCCATGTCATTCTGTTCGGACATATCCTGGATGCTTGAGAAATCGGACCCGGCGTGATGATACATTACATCATTGGGGCCAACAGTGGTTGGCAGAAGTTGTTGGGAGAATGAATACGACAACATCTGGACTTCGGGAGATTCAGGCTTGGACATGGCACCGTTGTCAAGTGCATCCACGTCGCTCAGAGCCCAACCCTTGAAGTCACTGGGAGTTCCATGGCTGTGGTGGGTACTTGAACACAAAGAGAAATTGTCCTGGCTCGAAAGTTCATCATCCTGGATTCCTCTGGAGGCCATGTTGGAGAGTCCTGGGATCATTTGTGATTGCCTTGACTGGGAAATGTGGTCCATGTGGTGCATAGATGACTGGGACAAAGACATGTTTTGTGGTTCAGACTTGATCTGAGTAGGGGTCATTGTATGTTCCAGACTGGCTGGATGGTTGGGGCGAGCACTAAAAAGCAACTTTGAGTCAGTACACCAACTTCGCTTGATACGAGAAGCAACAAAAGCAAAAATTCAATCGTGCATTGGGAATCCATAATGGACCAGGGCCTATGATCATGTTAGATTGAAGACTCGTACATGTTAGGTGAAGATCTACCAACCAGGTGGGTGAGAGAAAGAATGAGATCCAGGTACTGAAAGGGTCCATCTTGCGGTTGAAAGTCGGTTTGAAACGAGGCCGATGGTCAAAGGGGAGGCGAGTTGACTAGGTCGCGACATCCAAAAATGATTGGCCTAAGTGAAGTGACCGAAATGTGAACGATGGGGCCATGAGTGCAAGGGTCGATGATCCATTCGAGTCCAATTACTACAAGGGTAGCAACAAACGGTACGGGACGAAGTGAAATCGAGGGTGAAGGTGATACGGTCCAAAATTTGTTGTCTTATTGTCAATCCAGGTCAAAGCGTCAGTCCTGAGGCCATTCTATACATTGTGAATCCAAGTCGCGGCAATTCTCAATCCAGGAGAAGGTGGAATCCAAGTCTGGTACGGGTTCATGAAGCATCAAAAAATTCCAAGACGGTCAAATCCAAGGGCAGCATTCCAACTTCCACACAGGCTTAGTGTGAAGAGATCCAGGGGTTCCAGGCAGAAGCAGAAAAGTGGTCCAGAAGTGTCGAGAAGAGTGTGCAACATTAAACAACACTCAAGAGTGTCCAGTCACACAGCGGCCGCTGTGTGACGCATGTTTATTCAAGCCACGGCAAGTGGATGAAGTTCGTCCTGTGACGAAACAGGCCAGATGGGTTTAAAAGTCCAGGAAGTCCAGTGGGCGATATGCGACGGGGCGAAAGTAGGCGCGAGACGGAGATCCAGAACGGGTCGAGAGGCAACAAGCGCATGGGGAGAAAAAAAAAGCAAACAAGAAACAAAGAACGAGGGATCTACCTGTTATTCGTCGTGCTCAGACACAAGCCCGGGAGAGGAGCAAAGAAAGCAAACAAAGCAAGCAGATCCGATCCAGGATATGGACTGGGTTCCAGAAAGATAGATCAGGCTGGTATCAGGGCCAAGGAACTGATTCTGCGTTTTTTCCTTCAAGATCCACGGACTGGAACTTGTCTGACAAGAGAAAAGAGGCCTGGGAATCGAGTAAGATGTGGAAGAGAGTAAGCTAGCTGATTTGACTGTGACAAATCGAGCACAAGAGTGATAAAGTGGGGTGGTATCTCGAGAGTAGAAGTGGAAGAAGAGTTGGGTATCGCTGATGTTTGGGTATCTAGAGTGGGAATCTGTTGGGTTTCTTCTTCGAGTCTGGTGTGAGATAAATAGGAAAGGTCGAGAAGGATCCCATCTGGAGGGGCATCGAGGGCCTTTAAGAAGCGATGGGATCGCATCTTTTTTTTCTCGCTCAGGAGACAGGGCGGGGGTCGTGTGTGTGAGAGGGGTGGGAAAAGGAGAAATTGCCGTCCAAGCGTGTGCCGGGCTTTGCATGCTCATGCAGCAGGCGGACTGCCTCATTCTTCCCAGAGTGGGAGAGCAACGGACGATGATTTGACCCTGCAAGACATGGCGGTGATTATGGTGCAGCGCCAGGTGGTGTTGTTCGCGCACTATCTACCAATGAATTAGTGGAGAAGCGGCTTGACGTGGCCGGGCGGGAGAAACGCGATGGATGAAAGTGGATGAGGACGAGTGAGAGTGGATGAGAGTGGTTGAGAGTGGCCGAAGATTGGATGGAAGTGGATGCAGATGGAGGGATAGTGGATGTATCATTTGGCACCGGCACCACCCGGGCAATTCCTTCCAAGGAGCGGTGAGGCGGCACAATGGGCGTGATTGGCACTTCGCCCCGTAGACTGAGCATGATGCAATGGCAGGCAATGGCAGGTAATGACCGTCGCGTGCAGAACTAACAAACTAACGCAGCGCCCCTGACCATCAATCAGAGGCAATCAGAAGCAATCAGGAGCAATCAGGAGCCGGTCAGAAGCCATCAAAAGCCCTCAGGTTCAGCCCCTGCCTGCCCTCGTGAAATTCACCAACTCTCGGCCTGCCATCGGCTGGCTGAGATAACAACACGTCAAGACCCCTCCTCCTCTCGGGGAACAGGGTTCTGAACTCTCCTCCTGCATCGCATGCAAGCAAACAGCGCTGTCACAGAACTCTCGGACTCACGGACAACTTCTCCCCCTTCACCCCTTCACTCCTTCACTCCGTCCACCCCCCCACCTTCCCAAAAGTACTTACAGCTCCGACGATGAGGTGTTACGTTTCATCAGCATGAATAGGGACCTGCATGGATCTCGAGGATCTGGTTTCGAGGAGAATAGGAGGCAGAAATCGTCGCATCTGGCACCACGGTCTCCAGATGCGCCGGGAGGTTGGGCAGCAATGTCATCATCTAATTACGGATAGTTTCGGGCGAGTGGGAACTAGACGGGATCTAGTGAAATGATTTTCATATTTTAATTGCTTGTCTTAGAATGCTAATTAGATATTCAAGAAAAGAACCTGTTTCTGGAGTCCGCTGATTACGAATACCGAGGGAGAACTCCGGATCATGGATTCCTATTTACGGAGCGCTCAGGATCTGTGTCTAAAACAGGCAATGTCAGCAATGGCCAGCAAATAGAATGGCGTGAAATGACAATGCAACAAGGCAGGCATGGATGTGTATCAGATAAAATTGAAAGATGGTATACGGTTTTCGTTCAGCGGTCCGAGACCTCAGGTGAACTATGCTTATTGGTAGGTTGTTCATCATCAAGGGCGCGGGGGCCCTCCAGCGAACATCCATGCGAAAGGAGGGGCAAGAGGAGAGAGAAAAAAGGAAACAAATGGTCTGCTTACCTTCAGCTGATCTGTGAGCATGGTTGCCGATTTAGGCGACGGGGAAAAAAAGGCAAGGACAGGAAAGCCTGTTTCAGCATCCGACCTGACAGTTTCGTGGACCTGTCAACATGAAGACAAGAGGTCCAGATCTTGTCATGTCGGATGCAGACAGCACGACAGCGCGACATGCGCAGGTTGGCTGCTGAAACAACGCGAGGGTTGTCTGTTGTTAGAGAGGGAAAGGAAAAGAATTTTGGCGTGTGGGAAGCGGGCTTATGAACCAAGCGAGTATCACGTGAATTTGCGAGGTTTGCACTGAATCGTGGGGAAGTGCCAAAGTGGTCGGTCACGGGTTAGTCAGACAGACAGGTCGGACACTGAGTGGCTTTCCAGCTTCTATGGTTCGTTGTCCGGGCCGAGCCGGTTGGATCTTGTTTCCAAGTTGCGACTACGGCGGCAATACTAGTAATTCGAAGACCATTCCTCTTGAGGTAACGCTACATTTTAGCAGCTCGAGATTGGGATGCTCGCGACACTGCCTTCAATTCTTCGATTCTTGGCGCTGCTGCTAATCGCGCTTGCACTTGAAATGACTCCGGAGTAGGCCACGGTCTATTCCATCAGGCTCTAATCGGAGCAAGCCCTCCCATTGAGAGATTCAATTGAATTGTCCCCGTCCGTGGTACGATACAATATATCCAGATGCTCGATGGCGTAGACACGGCGCATGTTCGTTGGCTCGATCTCACTACAGACGCAGCTGAAGCACAGCATCGTCCGAAGACGTTGCGATCTCTTGCATATGACTTGAGAAATATATATTGACGCTGTGTGTCGGCCTTGCCTTGCAGTGAAGTGCATGGTGGCCACAGAGTTGACTCGTTACACTGAGCACAACCTGCCTCTTCAGGCATCACATGACGGCGGTGGCTCGGCCACCACCATTCTAGCGTTGAGACCGCGGCCTATTGACATCACTGCACCTTGTCAACACTAACCCATTAGCTGACCTGCAAGAAGTCCATCAACAATGAACTGGACCGGAGGACGTCTCCGACGTCATTCTGCTATTCACGCAAAGAGCAGAAAGCAGAAGTTCAAGAAGCAGAGCACAAACACAAACCCCATGGCCACGGGAGCTGCGCTTCTCGACCTACCAGCGGACTGTCCTCGGCAGTCGCCGGGGGAGGTGAGTATATCCCACCATCGGCACGAGGTCGTGCAGGACAGCTAAGAATGAGATTGCACAAGCGTAGCAGGGAAGTTTCTCCAGCCTCCGTCATCGAGAGTCACCACAGACTCTCCAACGACAAGGAAGACTCACAGCCCCGCCAGCGTCTGGACCGCCTCCGACGCGAGCTCCTGAAAAAGCCCGATTGGGCCGCCGTTGCCGCAGCACGGCCAATCCAGATCGCATTCCCCACTCCAGAGTCACAGGCAAGGTTTGGGAAGCGGAGAAAGATAACGGAGAGTGATCGGACGAGACTGGGCACTTCTGGCTCGCGCTCAGTCCATGTTGTACGGCATAGGAAGCGCAAGGGCTCTCCCATGGAGGCGGTGGACTTCTCACAGATGAGTCTGAGAATAAACGGCAAGCGAGTGGTGAAGAGAAATACGGACTCTGTACCAGATCAACCAGTCAATGTCTCTTCTCAGTCGATGCTGCTGGACAGCGACCGACCAGTCTCCACCAATCAATGCATGCGGGCGCATTCACCTCAGAGTTTCGATGGCAGTGATGTCTACCAAGACAGCTCGCTTTTGCTTGGAAGTTGCAAGCCGTCGGAAATTGTACATCCAACGTCATCGGTTCTTGACTATGAGTCGTATGTCCCGAATCCAGCAAGTGTCATATCAAACAGTGAACTGAAGCGATGCTTGGGACCACTTGAGAGTTCTCAAAGCCTGAGACCATACTCGAGTGAAGCTATTAGTCCTAGCCTGCAACCCCAGAGAGCCCCACGTGTCATATCGAAGAGCGTACTCGAGCAAGATCTACTTGAACAGAAGGACTTGCAACGACACTCGAGTCGCAGTACGAGTCCTGATCGGGAATTACTAGTCCGGCGACGGTTCACAATCGATGATCAGATTGACGCTGAACGAAAGGGTATGTTAAAACTGCCCTGGACTCACAGAGGTGGAAGCATGCCTCAGGATCAGTACAACAAGGACAGATTGAACACCAGAGCCCGGTCACCGCTGTCGATCGAGTCAGATGGGCGGAGACTGGACCATCTGTCAGCTACGACTCCGCCTCTCCATGAATATGCCTGGCTCCCAGGACCACGTCTGCGACTGGAGAAAGAAAGACACAAAACTGACACGACGAGTCTCAGATCACGAGCAAGACCTACCACAAGCTACAGAAATGCAAGGCAGGATTCATCGCTGAAGGTATATGGGCAACCCGTGCCGCTCGAATGGGAGTCTCATCGCCGACCGACACAAGCTCCAGCATGGGGTTCAATTGATATGGCGAAAGGACTATCGTCCTACAATTCACCCAGCGTCAGCACGCCACAGAGATCTTCAACATCGGAAGCTGCTCTAAGCCCGGGCCAATTTAGATTCACTAATCCCAGACTAGAACCCAAATCTACCGTAGACTACCGACAGTCTACCTTGCCCTGGAGAGCGACTGGCCCGACCACTCGACACAGACAACCAGTCCATACGTCTGGCTTCGTGCTCTGACGGATGAGGATGACAAAGGCCCTCAGTTGTTCGTTGCATCGTTAGCAGTCCGTAGTCAGTAAACTGGAGATAGTGTGGATACATCCTAATCATAAATATCATCTAAAAGCCATCCCGAAGCATACTTCAAAAATCACCACAACGTATATACCTGCAGGCCAGCCCGGAGCATCGCAAATCTAGAACGCACCCTGCACAACCAACCCCGGCCTTTCCACACTCCCATCAGCATCCCGACCGCCCTCAACCTCAACCTCGACCTCAACCGGCCCCAAGAACTCCCTGACCACCTCCTCAAACACCTCCTCGCCAATCTCCATATGCCTCCCAGGCACAGTCCGAAACACCAAGGCGCCCTTCTCATCCAACTCCCGCAACCCAATCCAATCCTCCTTGTAGATCTGCCTATCTCTCAACCCAACCACCACGCCATCAGCATCCACCCCGGCAAACCACGCCGACTCCTTCGGATGCACCACCCCATCCTCCTCAAACATAAGCATCACAAACTTTTCCAGCGAGCTCAAATTCTCCTTATACGTCTCATTCTTGACCTCGCGCTCATTATTCACATCCGCCAGGAAATTGCTGTGCTGGAGGTAGAGCTCCATCTCCGATTGCTGCTGCTGCTGCCGCCGAGCAGCCCCAAATTGCGCATCCCCATCTCCATCCCCCTCCCCCTCCCCC
>NW_020291579.1:0-16115 GCF_003184765.1 Aspergillus aculeatinus CBS 121060 | reverse complement strand
GCTCTCCCAGCCTCAGATTCCCCAACAACCAAATGCCCCGTGTCCTCCCCCACCCCCTCCCCCACCCCCGCTCTCCCAGCCTCAGATTCCCCAACAACCAAATGCCCCGTGTCCTCCCCACGCGCATTCCCTCCAACAACACCACCACCACCATCCCCCTCAAGCGAGCGAAAATCCCCCCCAAGAACCTCCCCCAAAACGCCCAACGCCTCCTCCACCGCCCGCTCCGCCGCGCGCACCAACCACCCCCCCAGCTCCGCGTCCGGCACGCGCCGCAGCACCGCCTCGACCTGCGCCTCGACCAGCGCCTGCAGCAGGTATCCCTTCATGTTGGTCTCGCCGCTGCGCAGACCCCGGCGGAGCCAGGGCTTGGCCTCGCGGGTGATGGTCAGGAGGTCGTGGCGGATGGGCTGGTGGGGGTAGCCATGCGACAATGGCCCGGCGGCGGCGGCGAAGGACGCAGGGGCGGCGGAGCAGGCCTCGCGCAGCTGGGCGCGGAGCTCGAAGGCGGCGAGGTTGTAGGCTTGCATTGTGGTTTGTGTGTAGGGGCTGGAGGTGTTGGTTATGTATCTTGATAGGAGTTCGGAGTCGGGGTTGGGGGTTGGTGTTGGGGGTTTGGGGGTATGGGCATGGGTATGGGTATGGGTATGGGTTAAAGAGGGGGAAGGGGAAGGGGGGTTGGTGGTGGCTGTGACGGGGTGGATGATGGCTGATGAGGGCCAGGCGGTGCACCAGATGCGGAGGGCGGTTTCGGTGAGGACTTTGCGGGTGTAGGCGTAGGTTCTCGGGTCGTGGAGGGCCGGGATGAAGTAGGGGATGTGGAGGGCGATGAAGTGGTGGTTGATTTGGAAGTCGAGGAGGTGCAGGGTGAACGGGGAGGGGGTGCGGGTCAGGGGTTGGTTGGTGGTGAGCGTGTGGAGGGTGTGGCACGTTTCTTGGTACGCCGTGCGCAGGTCCGCGTCGAGTCGGAGGGTGTCCTCGTAGGTGAGCTTCGTGTTGAGGTTGTTGAGGGCTTGCGTGATGGCTAGGCGCGCGGGGAAGGTCTTGCGGTACGCGATGGCGATGGAGGTCTGCGTGAATGTGTTGTCGGGTTGTGGGGCTGGGGGGTTGGCGGTGTCGGTGTCGTTGCTGGCGGTAGTGGCGGTGTTGGTGAGCTGGTCGTCGTCGTAGTTGCTGGGAGGCAGGGTGTCGAAGTCCTCCAGGGAGAGGAGCGGCGGCCCGCCGCAGAGCATGCTCGACGCGACGGAGAGTTCGAGGACGGTGTTCCAGAGCCGGCGGCGCATCTCGGAGGCGAAGAGGGTGCGCTTGGGGAGGTGGTTCGGGTCGCGGTGCAGGCCGATGTGCATCGCCATGCGCAGGAGTGAGCCCGCCGGGATCCAGGTCAGGGTGCCGCCGATGCCTGTGGCTTCGCGCGCTAGAAGAACGAGAAGGTTGAGCTGGAGGAACTGCATGCTGAGGTGGGCTTTGTACTCTGGCTTCGCGAGCCAGGTCAGCGCCTCGTAGACCCAGGCCATCGCCGACGGACGGAGCGTGAAGTGTTCGTCGTAGGTGGCCGCTCCGATGGCCAGAACCAGTTTGAGCTGGATCACGAACGCAGGGTCCGGCGTGCTCGGGGCTGCCCAGAGAGCATCGTAGTCGCGACGGAAGGTAGGAATGTGCAGGATGCGGTGGATGGCTTCGCTGGTGCGCAGGTAGCAGTCCACCAGCTGGTCGGCAACTTCTCTCCGGGGCAGTGGAGTGGCGGTCACTACAGGCCAGGAGGGTGTGCGTCTATCCTTGATGATCTTGCCGATGGCTTTACATTTCTGGATCTTGGTGAACGCCTGACTACCTTGGTCTCGCGCATGGGTTTCCAGGATTTGGAAGAGGCTCCAGAACTAGAATAGCATTAGGCAGAGGTATAGATGAAAAGAACGGGGCCACCTACCTCCGTCGCCATGCCGTTGATCCAGAAGCTCTGGCCGAATAGCCGCGACTTGTGCATGATACTACGAGTGATAGCTACGGCCGAGCTAGCAGCATCTTTGTCATGCTGCAAATGGAACAGCCCGGTCATCGTGGAGCCTGCGGTTACGACCTCCGGGATTGGGGCCACTGGAGGCGGCTGGACCGCAGGCTTGGCTACGGTCTCAGCCAGTCGCTGTTCCAGCTGTCGGACCCTGTCTCTGAGGGCCTCCACATTCGGGTCCGACTGGGGACTGGCGACAGTCGAGGCTTCGGTTGAGGCGGTGGTATGTGCAGCGGAGTGGAGACTGGGCACAGAGGATTCCGTGCGGCTGGTATGTGATGTCCCACCATTGGGGATTGTATCTGGGGCTGTGTGACCGTTATGCGATGAGCCCTCGGTGGGTATCGCATACGGGGCTGGTCTGGTGGGCGTGACACCAAGCGCCGGCTGCGAAGGCCGAGAAACGTCGGAATTATCATACTCACAGGTAGCCTGATTCCCGGAACGAGTACAGTGGCTACATGGAGCTTGACGATCACATTTGATCTTGCGGCGTCTGCACAGAGAGCACGAGCTGATGTGTTTGGATTGTCAGCGCGGGGTTAGGGAGACGAGGGGAATTCTCCGAGGGAAGCCTACACCGCTGGTCTTCGACGTCGGCGGGCGGGTCCTATCATGCTGATCATCCGGAAGATCTAGATAGAAAGGGAGAGCTGTTGAGAGACAAGTGAAATGACAGATGTCCAAGAAAACAATGAAGGTGGTGGTTACAGCGATGCACGGAGCTGTCAGAGTCGTGCAGCGGGGATTGACACTCGGAGACAGCCAAATCACCCGATCGCCGTCGGCGGAGATAGCGGGTCATGTGATCATGTATGGCAAGGACGATGATGTGCGGCCCCAACAGCGATGAATAACTTTTAGAACGTGGAATTTCTCTATCTCTACAACTGTGGGCTTTGGTAAAAGTGGTTCATCCCGTCTAGCCCCCTGTCAAAAACTCGATTCAGCTCTAAGCTGGGTAGCTGCTGTAAAGACCGACGACGGGCAATAACTTATATGCCATAGTGTTGCTCCTGCGCTGTTGGCCCAAGTGGACGGCCATTCTCCGACCGACAACCGAGTCCGCCCCGTCAGCCCTACGAGTATCTCCGCGCAAACTGGAAGCAAATTGTACTGTCCAAGTCATATATAAGGTAGTGAGAGCCATGACACTGTCTTACCTGATGCGTCATACTACAAGACCTAAGACCAGCCTTTAATCACTCCACACAATTGTGCAACTCGAGTTCGCATCATGGGTCACACCGAATCCGCTGCAGCTTCTATGTCGGATGTGGAGAAAGCCGCGCCCACACCTGCGGAGCACGAGGCAGCCCCCGACGGCGGGAGCCAGGCCTGGCTCGTTGCGGCCGGAGGCGCGTGCATCATGTTCTCCTGTCTGGGGTTTGCGAACTCGTTTGGCGTGTTCCAAGAATACTACGAGGCCAATCAGCTGCGCGTTGAGTCGTCCAGCAAGATCTCCTGGATCGGGTCGCTATGCACATTCCTCCAGTTCGCAGCCGGTGGACTTGGGGGTCCATTGTTCGATCGCTATGGCACGTGGGTGAGTGCTCTCCGATGCCCATTCCATTGGAAGTGCCCATCAACTCACTAGAAATATAGGTCATCCGTCCGGCGGCAGTCGTCTACATCTTCGCCATGATGATGACCAGTCTTTGCTCGGAATACTGGCAGTTCATGCTGGCGCAGGGCGTCCTTCTCGGCACGGCAATGGCCTTCCTCCAGCTGCCGGCTTTCGCCGCCGTGTCACAGTACTTTGACAAGAAGAAAGCCGCGGCCCTCGGGCTGATCGTGTCCGGCTCATCGATCGGGGGCGTGGTCTTCCCGATTGCGCTGTCCAAGATGCTGAACAGCTCGTCGCTCGGGTTTGGTTGGTCAGTGCGAGTGATGGGTTTCGTGGTCATCCCCCTGATGGCGTTCGCATGTACAGTGGTGAAGCCTCGCCTGCCCCCGCGCACGACCTCGTTCTTCATCCCGGAGGCCTTCACGCAGGCCCGCTTCGATCTCATTATCGCCGCCTTCTTCTTCATGTTCATTGGGCTGTTTACCCCGCTCTTCTATCTCCCCACCTATGCAGTGACCCGGGGCATGGACGCCACGCTGGCCTCGTACTTACTGGCGATTCTCAACGCCGCGTCCACATTCGGACGCATCATCCCCGGGATTCTCGCGGATAAATACGGGCGGTTGAACATGTTCGCCCTGGGAGGGATCGCCACGGGGGTGATCGGCCTCTGTATGACCAAGGCGGAATCCACGGCCGGGTTGGTGGTATACGCGGTGTTCATCGGGTTCGCATCGGGTACCATCGTCTCGGGAGCGAGCGCGGCATTCACACTCTGCATGAAGGACGCCCGGGAAAGCGGGACGTATATGGGGATGGGCATCGCTACCAGCTCCGTCGCCGCCTTGATCGGGCCCCCCGTGATTGGAGCACTGTTCGATCGTTACGGAGGGTTCCTGCAGGCGTCCATTTTCAGCGGCGTTCTGTCCTTGGTGGGCGGCTGCATTGCCTTTGCTGCAAAGGCTACCACACCAGTGGGTCTGCTGGGACGAGTATAGCTCTCCTGGAGGGCAGATTTTGGATATGTTTGCGTGCTGCGATGTGTTTGGCAGTCGTGACACAAGGGACGGAGCTGGCTTCATACATTGATTCGAGCGGCTTGCTGGTATTGAGTGAGGCTGACTTGTGGCACGTCCTGGTGTACTTTTAGAAATCTGTAATCCCATATCATTTTCACTTCTGCTTCTCGTGCAAATTTGCCCTTAATCCACGTCATTTGCGACTTAAGAAAGCGAGGTGCATCTCTAGGGCCCGAAAAATGCCGAGCTGGATTTTCGTGATGCGGCCGACGCTCGATGGCGTGAAAGATCAGTAAGATTGTACCACTCGCGCAGGTATGACGAGTCTGTGTTGAATGTCGGGACAACCTCGCCTAATCGCCTAAAATGGTGGTGCCATGTTGGGGTGACTCAAGTGAGGCGTGTCACAGACGATCGGGGACGAAGCGAATCTGCTTGTCCGAACCGAGGATGGTGAGAGGACAGTGACCCACGAGAATGGGACCATATTGAGGTACCTACCGGTAATCGACAGCGGAGGTTCCATTGTTGCAGATCGTCGCCCCCCTATGATGGATGGACCCGTGACTGTCCCAATAGCCCAGTGGGGGCGCGTCTGGGCGGCTCCCGTAGCCGAAGGGGGGGTTTGTTCTTGGCAATGTTTCCAAAGGGGGAAAAACAATGCAGCGTCCGTCCACGGTCATTCCACTGCCTATCCATTCTGGATTGCTATGTATGATCCCCAACTGGTAATGCTCTGGAAAGATTGACTCGAGCTGCGACTGACGTGATGTTGAAGAGGCCGAAGTAATCCCTCGCTTCCAATCGCAAGTCTAGGCATCCGTCCATGCCGACAGAGTAATCTCGATGGAAGAATAACGAAAGAAGCCGTGAGTGAATCAACGTTTGAGTCCCGTACCGGTAGAAAGGGTTCAAGGTTATGCCCAGGTGTAACTGCAAGGGACGAGCCAAGACTGGGCCAAGAAACAGGGTGGTTGGTCAGGGGATCCAAGGGCGGAACTATTTCAGAACGGAGTGGAATAGTGCCCCAGTCGAAGAGTGAGCCAGATGCTGTAAGGCTGTGTAGGTCGGCTTGGCTTGTTGATCGTCCTCCAGGCTCAAAATTGAGAACACTCTTCGGTTAGCATGGAGTGCGGATGCGATTCCGAACCTGTGCAGCAGTCGAAGTAGACGAGCTGGAGCCAAGCATCTGGGATGCATGGAAGCATTTAGTCCAGCTTCGTTTAATCGAAACTAAACCCAAGTCGGTAGCGGTTCCTCTGAAGCCCGCTCCAAGAATCCAGGGATGTGAGCTGATTTGGGACCAGACCTTAGTGTGAAGTGCCAGAATTCATTGTTGATTGAGTTGGGGAGCCGAAGAGAGGATATTGAGGGGGTGCCAGTGCTTCCCGCGTGATCACGAGACCTCCGCCCCCCAAGGTTCTTGTTAGGTAAGGAATACCTCATCTGCGAGAGGGGTTGAGGGGGGATTCTGGGGTAGGACAAACCCAATTCCCTAGTTCCTACATGGCCAAACTCGAATCAACTTGAGTTTCCCTGGGTTGTGAAACATGATCAAACATGATATTTATTCCCCGCGTTGCTACCGAGTGTCTAGACCACTAGTCATGATAGTTGAGTACTATGGAAGACTAACTAAATAATAAGTTAAGCCCAGCTAGACCGTGCCACTAGTTGAATTAGTCGGTCGGTCGGCGGAGGAGTGCCGGACCGCCCGTTTGGGCCGGGTCACGGGGCTGCAGGAAGGCGGTTTTTCATTATGTCATAGAATGCAGCCAAACCCCGCTGGATGGCGCCATGACAAGTCATCAAATCACTGCATTCCATATCCTAATGGAAATTGATGCGATACGATCACCTGCGCATTGCGATGTCCATCAATGACCAGGATCGCGTTCGCGTATTTTAAGGTAGGTACTGTACACTGTGTACAGTCCATGAACTTGATAAGTTAACCTGGTCATCCTTTCCCCTCCCCTCCCGGAAGCGGCAAGTAGCTGAGTCAGCTCTAGTGAGGAAACGAAGGATTAGTTAGTGACTACCGACTAAATTATCCAATTAAAATAAACCCCCCCTAGTCGCGATCGATCCACGTCCCTACGGATGTCGGCGAATGAATAAGGCGAGAGCGAAAACCGAGAAGAAGATCCGTAAGCCTGGGAGATGCAGGATGATGCAGTGAGGTTGCACATCTGATTCATGATGATGGTGGTCCTGGTGGGCCAGTGGATGGTACCTTTTGATCTCCTCTTCCGGAGTGGGTATGGTACATGAACAGAGACATACTCAATACTTGTAGCATTTAGTCTAACAGGTAGTTCTCGTGTATTTGAGTATTTGGTACTCGGTACTTTGTGAACATCAAACATCATCTGGACGACCGTTCTTTGTTCCTCTTGGATGGATGGAACCTTAAAAGCCCTCCGCTGTCCGATCCACGCTGATTTGCTTCTTTCCGGCTCCACTCACCACTGCTTGTCATTCTGCGCCAGAACCTTTTTTCTTTTTTTTCCTTCTTTGGATGGTTTTTCTTCGGGCCCTTTACAATTTGCCTTACTTAATAGAAACTTGACGTCGGTGTCTTGCCGCCTCATTACTTTTTTTTTCCCTTTCCTTCCTTCTTTCCTTCTATTCTACGAGTCGGTTATTTGCCATCTTCTCCAATCCACCACCCGTCCCACACCAACACTCTTGACTTCTGTTCAACCGAAGCAAACTCCTCTATTTGTTGTTTGTGAAGAACAAACTGTACATTCGTTGATACTCTATTTCCGCGCTGCGCTGTCGTCAGAGGGGATCGGCGATTTCATCAGCAGCTCTCCACTCGAGTGCATGATCCCAGTCCACTGCAATCTGTGACTAACAGTTTTCCGTTTACTCCGTCCGTCGACTTCAAACCACCTCCAACACTGTTGATTGCGTCTCCGCTCGCCCCTCTTAGTGCACTCTGCTGTCCAGGGGGGTTTTGCTGGAATCCGGGGAAAGTGAGAGAAAAGGCCAAGGGAATTTAGAAAAAGGAAAAAAAGCTTTTCCTTTCCTCTGTTTCCTTCCCTTCGCTTTCCTCCGTCTTCCCTTTCCATCCCGCCGCCTCACCATTTCTACTCATTTGCTCAACACAGCCGGCACACACCACCACACCACACCACACACCACACAGAACACTCTTACCCCTCTTCTTCCTTCATTTACTCATTCGCGGCGTCCTCATTCGTTTGGGACTGGCCCTACTTCCATATAGAGCCTTTCCCCGTCCACAGTAATACCCGCCCATCATGTCTTCCGCCACCGTCCCAACCGCGATCGCGATTCCGAAGCAGACCTTCGTGAGATACACTTCCTCCGGAAACGCGTCGCCTTCCAACGGATCGCGCAGCACTTCTCCTCATTCTCCCTCGTGCTCGTCGTCGGCGGAACATTCGCGGTCTAGCAGCCGTCGCCGGGAGTCCTTTGGCTCTATCAAAGAAGACGTCGACGGTAGGTCTTCCCGGGTCGCGTGAGGCAGTTGAACCTCGACTAATCCATCATAGGCATTGCGCAATCGTTCGTCGATACCCACATTGAACACTCCCCTCAGGAGACCGCTAAGCCTAACCCCTTAGAGATGCAGCCGACTCCCGACTTCTGCTGCCCCTGTGGTGGCTTTCTGGGATGGAAGCAGATCCGTTTGGGAGGCAAGAGCTTGAGTCGCAGCTACAGCGATCTTCGAGGGCTGAACCAACTGCACTCCCGCTGGGCCTGGGAGTCGACTTCCCCCGTGGCCGAACCCCCGAGTCAGACCCTGCAGGTTCCGGAAGAGAAGCAGGTTGTCGTGGAGGAAGAGCAGCCTAAGCCGGTCCCGGGAACCTCGCGCTTGGAGAAGGTCCCGCCGGAGGTGCTTGGTAAGAGACTCCCCTCTCGTCTTAAACATGTAAACGTGCTAACAAGGACGACAGACCAGATCATCTCCCTCTTGGCGCTTGATGTACCCCCCAACGGATATACTCCCCGCAATGTGGATCTGATCTCATGCCTTCTGACCTCCAAGACTTTGCATGCGGCTACGCTTAGTGTGTTGTACAGGAACATGACTTTCCCCCACTCCATCATCTTCTCCAAGGCATTGAACCACATCTCCCTCTATCCGGCATTGGGCACTTTGGTGCGTCGTCTCGACTTCTCTCACTTTACTTCGGTGGGCTTGGGACGGACCAAGCAGATGAACTCGGAGATCCAGAACCTTACCTCCAAGACCCTGCTACAGTGCTTGGAATTGTTGCCCAACCTGCGCGAATGCTTGCTTCAGGAGCACGTGGAGGGGGATCTCAGCATGGAAGTTATCCGGAAGCTGTTTACGGGCCTTCCCAACCTGTCCGCTGTGGATTTCTGCGGCTGTTCTACCCAGTCTTTCTCCGGCCTCTTCCTCGAGGCGTTGACCTCGGGTCCTGGTCTCCCGGCTGCATTGCCTAACTTGCGACGGGTTTCGTTGCACGAATGCAGCAGCTTACCGTCGGTGGCGTTTGAGATTCTCCTCCCTCGCTTGGTCAACGTGACTCACTTGGATCTCACCCACACTCAGGTCGGCGAGGATGCGCTTTTCTCGATCCCTAAGACCGCCCAGATCACCCACCTCAGCCTGTCCCGGTGCAGTCGCCTGCGTGGTCCCAAGGTGGTGGAGTTCCTAACCACTCATCCTGCTGTCTGTGGCTCGCTGGTGTTCTTGAACCTTTTGACCGATCCTACGCGCTCCCGTCTCTTGGAGGAGGAAGACGTTTCGGCTCTTCTCCCACACTTGCCTTCCTCCCTCTGCTCCCTCAATTTGGGCGGTGCGAAGGTCACCCCCGCTCACACCAAAGCTCTGATCCCCCTGACTAAGCACTTGGAGGAGCTGGGGCTGAGCTCCTGTGAGCTGTCGGGTCAGGATCTGAACCAGTTTTTCGTTCCACCTCGGCCTGCCACTGGTGTTGAGAGTGCGCCTGCCACTCCCATCGACAGCCTTCCGCCCACCCCCCTGGAAGCCGTGCCACCACCTCTTGTTGAGGAATGGGTCCCGCATACCCTTCGTTACCTGGATCTCAACAAGGCTCCCCAGTTGACCATCGGAACCGTGTTCAACCCGAATGCTTGTGTCATCCTCTCGCAGCAGACCTATCCTCTGCAGGTCATCGAATTCAGTGACAAGCTGATTGCTCCTCTGCGGGAGAGAGCTCGAAATGCCAAAACGTCGCCCGGCTGGACTGTCCGTGAGCTGGGCCGTCGTGGCTGGTATGTTCGCGACCCTGCCTCTATGCCGAACTACGCTCTGGACGACGGTTCGCGCGACTGGAAGATGGGTGCCAGATGGTGGGGCATGAGGAAGATCCCTGTCGCTGTCGGAGAAGTCGGTGGCATCTACGGACACTACATGTTCAAGAAATAATTTTTCTGATTTCAAGGCTGTGTGGAACTCTCGACTCTTTGTCATGATCAGTTTTATACCCTGTTGAATGTTCGCATGGCGCATCTTTCGGATGATGATTTGACTTGATGATTTTGCAAGAGCGCCAAAAGTGTGGACAGTTTTATTGACGTGTTATCATTATCTCCATTTGCATAGCGAGTGCGATTCCTCAACGTTAGGTATGTCTTGACGGTCTGATTACGGCTTGCGCTTATGATTGATATCCTGGTTGTTGCCTTTTTTTTATGGGATTTATTGTGTATGCTAGTCAGGCGATTTGGAGCATAGCGGTCAAGTTTGGCTTGGAGTTAGGCTTGATTCAAGTTCAATTTTTTTCAATGTATTATTTTTGCCCCAAGATTCTTCTCCAATTCTCAATTTTCTCAAGTAACAGTACCAACAAAGCCGCTGTCGCTACGGGTTACCTTGACAAACGGGAAATCCCCGGGCTGACCGAAAGCAGAACCCACCATCGGGAGAAACCGGAACCTGGCCGGAGCAGTCTTGCCCAATTCATCTGACCGGTAGCACAAATGCCAACACCCCTCTCTACCTTCAGAGAAACAGAATGTAACTGTCCCGGGCAGGGCAGTTTTTCTTCCAGGTTTTGGCCCGTCTGGATGTTTTCCAAAGTTATATTCTGCCGAATCTCACTCCTGAACGTTTAGCCGTGCACCTGCCATACTGGGGAATTTAGGGGTAACCTTATTCCCAAAAATAACTTTTGTTTTCTGGACGGCGTGCCACATGGGATGATCGCATTGGATCTTGTGGGGTGCAACCCGTGCAACGGTGCAAGAAAATGTAACTCCCCTGGTCGGGGTTGTGGGTGGGGCCGCAGGCGGAGGATTCGGTGTGTTTTCAGGGATGGTTATTGGGCGGTAGGAGGTGGCTTTATATTAACTTTACTGTTCTCACTCCAATCTTTGATACAAAAGCCATAATCTGCTTCAATGCTTATCCATGTTCATTTTTGTTTATAGCTTACAAAGCTATATTTTATCTATAATTCTGTCGATAGCTTAACCCATAGCTAAAATATAATCCGATAATTGTTATTGAGAAGAATTTTCCACAAAGTTCAGTATTTTTACGAGTTCATATTTCGATATCATGTAGCTAATCCCCCGTCATACGCCCAAATCTCCTGCAAAGACTTCGAGGAAGGGTGAACTTGCCGTTTTGCAAAGTTTGAGGTCTGTACCATGAGTCCGAGGATCTCCCTCCCCCTGGCGTCTGGCTGCAGCAGGCACGGCTGGTCTCCGGCTGGAGCAAGGGTGGCCTTGTCGCCGTAGAGGATGGCCCGGTGGCTCTCGAGGGTTGCGAAGGCGTCAGCCAAGCTCTTCGTGGGCCTGGAGAGCGAGAGCGGGCGTGTGGGCTCCAGCTCCAGCAGCGAAAGGACTCGAGACGTACCGAACAGCAGGTGCGTGGCGAAGGAGTCGCCGGAGCTTTCGGCCATCAGCTGCGTTCAATGGCACTGGGTTAGTAACTTGCATGCCGGGTTCTGTCCGCGCACGCAGCCGCAGCATACCTCAAAATGCCCATGGAGAAACGTGCACCACAGCACGTCCTCCCGGTAACAGGCCTCAGAGTTCCCGGTCGAGACCCAGACCGTCGTCGCGTGCCGCAGACTTCGAAGCCATCGCCCGCAGGCCCGGAACGCGATCTGCCGCGGAGACTCCGCCTGCTCGCCGAAGCACCATCGGATCCGGCCCTTTCTCCCCGCCTCCAGCGCGCGCCAATCGCCGTCGTGATGGGCCGGAGCAAAGGGGATCGGCCAAGCACACTGGTGATATCTGCCGTTGCGGCCGCGGACTCGTCGCTGAAGTGGCACCGCTGCAGGAAGGATGCGGAGTGATCCAGATATAAACTGCCGTCTGGCCTCGGTACTTGGGGAGGCACGGTGGGATTGGCCGCATTCGAAGTATGGACGAACTTTACTGGGGCTTGCTTGAGCTGTTGTTGTTGTTGCTGCTGTTGTTGTTGTTGTTGTTGCTGCGGCTGTGGCACACAAGGTTTCTGCAGCCGGAGGCATCGATCGCATGGATGGCACCCCTCACACTGTTTTGGCCCTCTCGCGTAAATTTGTCTCTATCTTTGGAGAGAAAATGGGTTGCTCGAACCTTTACCCGTCGACTCGCACATGGCTGGCAGTGCGTGGTGATTCAGCGTTTGTCCAGCGGTCCAACCGGGCGTCGGGTCGTTTGGTTCAAGGGTCGTGTGCGTATCTTTTCGGTCATATTTTGAGGCTTGTTGGTTCAGGAGGAAACCTTTGAAGTGGCTGCCAAGTTCTACTCTGGGGTTGGCTGGCCCTTTATATGACTTACCCAATGCCTGATGTCTGTTCTGAATACAGTGGGCTGCAGTGGGGCCGGGCTGAGTAGTGCCAACTTGGCTCGTATGGCTCCTACATTCGTCTAACAATTCAGGCAGTTTCACGTTCAGAACATCTTCTTTCCCTTGTGTATGTGTATACTATAAGTGTAGCAATACCAGGTAGAGAATTCAACATGAAATGTTCTCAAATATGCCAGCCATCGTACAGGAAACACCGTACGCCTAGGGTATCGGATGTAGAATCCGACACCCGGTAGAACAGTGAATCAGACCACCTACCGTCCTCGATCATTAATGATACCGCTACATAAGCGATTTAGACCTCAACGTTGAAGTACTCGGTGACAACCCTGGTCCGCAATCCGGGCGAAAAATAGTCATATCCGACCATGACGTTGCAGTGGTTCACGTAAAGCGTCACAGGGACAAGCCCCTGGTACATGATATCCCACTGATCCGGTCCAGATCTGTTAGCTTTTCTGCTCTGCTCTGCTCTGCGTCTATGTTTATGTGTGTGGATCAGAGAAGAGCCACTTACAGCTGCGACCAAGTCCGCGTTGAACCGCCGCCGGACCAGACCGCCAAACACCGCACCGTAGGTGATGAGGATGTCCTCGGGGAACAGGGGGAAGTTCGAGTTGACGAATCCCTGCCACACCGTGGGGGTGCTGGATTGGGGATCATAGGTGGTCAAGATGTTGTCCCCAGACCGTCGTCGGTGGTGTTGGCGTAGTTGAACAGGGACGAGGCCAGGCCACCATCGTACGCTTCGTCGGCCTGGACGAAGTTCTGGGATGGCGAGTTCTTGATGAATCCGGTCGTGAGGTGGGACAGGTTTTGGTTCCTGTTGCTAAGTCAGTGGGATAGGATAGAAGGGCTCGAATGTTGCCCGAATTGGCACATTCCCATACACTTCAGGTTCCAAAGTGAATTGTCCTTGTCCTGGAGTCCCTGCCGTAGTACGTGGGCTTCCCTGGCCGTATGCGCGCGAAGTCTCTGCTCAGACAATATCAGTATTACAGATACCTTCAAGGTTAAATATGTGCCCTACCTGTGTAGGCTGCTGATAGCAAGCGAAAACTGACCCCAAAAACATGAATCAAGCGACCTCCAAATCGTACGTACTCTCTCTAAGATAGGAAGCCTCATACAATGACAGCTTTCCATGAGTAGCATTTACCGTAAGGCGGCGATATACTTGGATGCACATTGCGACTGGATGGTGCTCCTTGCGATGGTGTTTGTGGTCGGTTCTGGTCATACCTTTTTGCATCTGCACCAATTTTCTTATTACCTGATGAGTGTCTGTGTTCGTCTTTGGAAACACTTCTCCTGTAACATGGATGGGTATTTTTTTTTTTAAAATAGATTAAGAACTATATTAAATAACAGTTCTTTGAGCTTCATAGAAAATATGTAATCACAGAATGATGTTGAATTGGGCTTTGCCCTGGAAATATGTCATTGAACACTGGCGGAGGCATGTCCATTCGCCACTCGGGCCATAGGAGTGGCGTTACTACGGGGAGTCAGTCATCTAGACTTCAACCTTAATAACACTCTCGGGCAACTGACTGTCGGACGCTTATAAACCGTACGGAATGTTCGAAGTTCGGGGAAGTGGGGAAGCCGGGCAGGGCCCGACGGGGAGGTTGGCGGGTCGCCGATTGCACTTCCATCGCCGATTGACGTCAGGCCGTCGACCTCGCCGAGCATACTTAAACACCATCTTCAACTACATGCATTGTGTCAAGACATTCAAGGGAATCTTCGCCTGGGCAGTGACCATAAATATGAAGTTTCTACCATCTTTCAAACCTCGACTCACCAGTCGCATTCTGCACCAGCCAGCACGAAGGACGATCGTGAATCGAGTGCATCCATTGCCGTGTACCTCCTTCGCCTCAGCCAATCCAAGCAGCACATCACCCTGCAGCAAACGCTTCACCTCCACAGCAACAGCAGCAGCAGCAGGTCCTAAGCTCCCTCAGCCCCCAACCTCAATGCAAAAAGAACAACACCAACCCGCCATGCCCCACACAACCCTGGTCAGCACCTCCCCCTCCACCCCAACCATCCACGCCCTCTTCGAGCCCCAAACCAGCACCTGGCAATACCTCGTCGTAGACCCCACCACCTCCACCGCCGCCATCATCGACCCGGTCCTGGACTACGACCCCACCACCCAGACCATCAGCACCACCACCGCCGATGCGTTGCTCGCCTTCATCGCGCAGAAGGGCTACACCATCTCGCACATCCTGGAAACGCACATCCACGCCGACCACCTCACCGCCGCCGCCTACCTGCAGGCCCAGCTACTCAAATCGCAAGCCACCTTCTCAACTGCACAGACCAAAATCCCCATCTGCGCCGGCCACCGCATCCAACACGTCCAGACCCTCTTCGCACAGCGCTACAGCATCCCGGAGGAAGAATACCGCCGCACCGCATTCGACAAACTCTTCCAGGACGACGAGCACTTCACCATCGGGACCCTGGACGCCGTCGCGCTGCATCTGCCCGGCCATACCCCGGACCATTTGGGGTATATGGTTGGTGGTATGTCCGCTTCCTTTCCCTAGTTTACTTCATCAAAACTTTATGGCACTCCACCGGATCCTAACCTAATGAACGTGTAGACAACATCTTCGCCGGCGACTCCCTCTTCAACCCGGACATCGGGACCGCGCGATGCGACTTCCCCGGCGGGTCGGCGGAGAGTCTGTGGGCCTCCGGGCGGCGCGTGCTGGGGATGGCGCCAGAGACGAAAGTCTGGGCGGGACATGACTATCCGCCGGCGGGGCGGGCGGGGGTGGTGGTGCCGTTTGCGACGGTGGAGGAGCATCGACGGATGAACCAACATCTGAAAGACGGGGTGGGGAGGGAGGAGTTTCTGCGGGTGCGGCGGGAGCGGGATGCGGGGCTGGGGGAGCCCCGGCTGCTGCATGCTGCGTTGCAGGTGAATGTGCGTGGGGGGAGGTTGCCTGCGCCGGTGCAAGGCTCGCCAGGGCTGAGGTTGTTGAGGGTCCCGGTGCGGGGGGTGGGTGAGTGGTAGTGCATCAGTATCGCATCGCATCGCATCGCATAGCATTCTGATGATTAAGTGTGTATATTGCACAGATTCAATTTTTTTTTTAAATTTTTTTTTTTCAAATTCAATTTACTCAGTATATCATCCAACTAACTGAACCCAACCCTAAGAAATCTCCTACCCCAACCCCCACCCCTTCATATCCCCCTCCCTCGCCTCCACCACCCGCGCCGCCCTCCTCAACCACCGCAAATCACACACCCTGCGCGCCTCCGCCAGAAACGCCTCCTCGTAGTCCTCCCTGCTGACCCCGGCCCGCCGCGCCGCCCGACACCCCTGCACGTACACGTCGGCCACGTACAGCGCCCGCAGCGCCTCGAGGGTGTACGCGTCGCGCGCCAGCAGATCCTCGATCCCGTCGCGCGGGTCCGCGGCCCCCACCAGCGCCTCCACGGACCCCGGCAGGTGGTCGTAGAACCGGCCCAGGCGCGGCTTGTGGATCATCGGCACGCGCGCCCAGTACGCGGCGCAGTCCTCGCACGCCCGCGCCCAGCGGTCCGTGTCCATGCCGCTCGGGTTGCTGGTGAGGTCGTGCAGGTCCGCGAGGAAGACGGGGTAGCTGGGGGAGCCCATGGCGGTGCGGGTGCAGGTGAGGTGGTGGTGGAAGGTGGCGAGGTGGTGGAGGGCGCCGGTGGTGATCGGGCCGAGGGGGTAGAGGGGGAGGAAGGGCGGGG
>NW_020291578.1:0-16917 GCF_003184765.1 Aspergillus aculeatinus CBS 121060 | reverse complement strand
CGCTGGTTGCGTGGTCTCCCCTCCGAATTAGTTCCGCCGCCAGCCACACGAATCATCTCGTGCTTATTGTCTGAAAAAAAAAAAAAAAAAAAAAATCAGGCGATGCACTCGTTTAATTAAGATCCATGTACTGCGGGGTAAGCAATTTCGGAGGCACTGCCTATAGTTGATGCCACTATTGCACCGAACCGGGCTATGAAGCCACATGCCTTTACGCGGATACTCTTTGAAAAAAAGCTGCCCGCTGCCGCTTTCTCCCTCTTGTCCCTTTCCTCTCTCCCTACCTTCTTTTGAAATTCTTTTCACGGCTACCTGGGGCAGTCTGGCCTCCCCATTATGGCGGGAACTCCGGCATATGACCAGCAGAACAAGGGTCCAGTTCTGCTGGCCGTGATGTGGGCACTGACTGGCCTCGCGACCGTGCTGGTATGGGCCCGATTGTTTATTCGACTCAAGATTGTGCGTGCCTTTGGGCTGGATGATCGGCTCATTGCCATTTCGATGGTGAGTTCCTCTTGGACTCCCGTGGTGCGGATCTCAGTTCGTATCTGACCCCGTACCAATTTCAGATCTTAGGGTTAGTCAACGTAAGTATTGCTACGGTCGCTGTCCACCGCGGCTTTGGGCGACATTCCTCTACGATTGGCCACGCCGCGACTGAGCGCGCGAACATGACTATCGACATCGGCTGGATCTTCGGCATCCTCTCCTTTGCCTTCCCTAAGATGGGGGTAGCCGCGCTGCTTCACCGCATCTTGGTCCCAGGCTTCCGTATGCAGTGCGCGCTATGGGGCTTGACTGGGCTGGTGATGGCCGTCGCCGTTACAAATATCATCATCTTCTTTACCTCCTGCGATCCGCCGCGCGCTCTGTGGGCGACGGTCCCAGGAGCAACGTGTCGCAGTTCCGGTGTGATCATCGGGTTTGCGACGTTCAATGGGGGTGAGTCCATCCTGATCGAGTTACAGGGCTTCTGTTCACTGACATAGACAACCTCCCCGCGGGCTGATAGCGCTTTCCGCCTTCACCGATCTCAGCCTCGCCATCTACCCTAGCGTGGTTCTCTGGAAACTGCAAATGTCGCTCCATAAGAAGCTGGCGCTGTGTGCCGCGCTGGGGATGGGTGCTATGTAGGCTTTGCCCGCTGTCCTTTTCAGTCCTCCTTCTGCTCCTACTGCTGCTAATCCCTGTATTCGCAGATCCGCCTGCGCGGCTATCATCAAAACCACCCACATCAACGCCCTTGCCAACGTCTCCGACGCAACCTGTAACCCTCCCTCTCTACAAGTCGCGCCCCTTTATCCAAGTTCCTCTTCGCACTAGATATACTGACCCACGATCCCCAGACGCAAGTTGGTCCCTCGTCCTCTGGACAAAGTTCGTCTCTTCCCAACCCCTAATCCTCACACGATAACTAAACCCACCAACCCCCAAAGTGTCGAAGCGGATCTCGTCATCATCGCCTCCTGCATCCCCACCCTCCAACCCCTCCTCGAGTTCCTGCTGGGCAAGCGCTCCCTCGCCTCCTACAGCCACCCGCGCTCCTACCCGAAGGCCACCGGCTACGGGAATGGTGGATCGAAGCCCTCCAACAAGCGCTCCCGCCGGTCGACGATGCTCGACCCGACCGCCATCACGATGGCCTCGATGCGCCGCGACAGCCAGGAGGAGATCCTGCCGAGCGCGGGCCCGACACAGAAGCCCGGGTGGGAGATCCACCGGACGGATCACATTGTGATCGAATATGATATGGAGACTAACAGTGAAAGGAGGGCCGAGGGAGCGGGAGGGGCGGTCGCCGCAGCGGCGCCCGGACGGTAACCCTAACTGAAGGGTAGAAATGGTTGACGAGCCGACATGGTGGTGGCCCCCGAGCCCACAATATAGTTATAGTCGGAGGCTGAACTTCAAGTTAGTGTAACGCTATTTGCGGAACCGATTCAACCAAAAGCATCAGTCTAGCTGCAGAGGTGGTGCGTAATACCGAGATGGTTGAGGGCGGAGGTCGACGCATTTACAATATAAGTCACGCGTGCTAGGAGCATCATATTTTTTACCCGATGCACTCACTACCTTCTCAGCCAACAACACTAGGACTAACAAGACAGACAAAGCAACTTGGAGATTCCTAACATTCTCAGCGGAAAAAGAAAGGCAAAAACATACAACAGAAGGGATTCGCTGGTGGTCACCCACCCAACTACTAACCTCCCGGCGTGTGGCTTGAGTACGGCTGAGCGGACGGGAAGCCCTATTTTCCACACCCTGTGATCGTATGTGCATGGTTATGACAAGTTCTGGGTCTAGTATTCAATCTCTTAGCTTTGATCCCTCATTTCTGTGAGTTGGTAAAATGACTGGCTGCTACATAATTGAGGCTTCCCGTGCTGAAGCACGGGAAAAATGGCGCAAAGATGGAAAACATGGGATCAGAGATTGAACTTCACACTAAGCAATTCACCCCGCCCCAACCCCCCCCAGCAATCTCTAATCAGTCCAGCTTTTCAATTGCAAAGTCCTCCACCTTCAACCCGTACTTGACCACCCGGCAGACCTGGTAGACGGCCAAGCCGATGTACATGAGATAGTTCTCGAGCTCGTCATTCCACTGCGCCACGGCTTTGCCCCAGGTGCCCGCGAACCCGGCGATGGTCTCGATAAACCCGTTAATGATCAGCACCTCGTTCTTTTCCGCCGCGGTGGCATCCATGATATCGGTCGTGAGTTTGAGGCAGAGCGACGGCACTGACAGCACGGCGCTGACCGTCCCCTTCCACCGCTTGACCACCGGTCGCTCTAGCTTCATCTTCTTGCTCACTAGTTTGATTACGGTGCCGGAGGCTAACTTGGCGCCCCCGAGGGCCCAGCCCTGGACATTGGATCTTAGTTTTAGGTGGTTGTGTGAGTGGGGTGGGGCCGAGCACTTACTGCATACTTGAGAGCGTGTTTGGTGTCCAGTGAGGCGGTGGTCAGTCCAGAAGAGTAGGAGGCGGCGGATGCTGTGTCGTCTCCAACGGGCCAGGTTGTGAATCCGTTCACGGCGGCAAAAGTCAGGGACGCCGAATCAAAGACATTCATGATGCTATCCACCGGACCGAAGGGGATACTTTCAAGCTCGAGTCCCTCGAAGGCGCCATCCAGCCCCAGCGAAAGCACGTCGAACTCCGTCTCGATGAGGAGCACGCCCGACTCCGCGGCGACGCTGAACCCTCGGATATCCGCCGCGAGCGAAGCGTCGCCCTGGCCCTGCACGTACTGGCCGAAAGTGCCCTTCGTCAACCGCCCAGACAACTTGGGGGGCGCCCGCTTCTTCTTCGCCTTGTACAGCACGGTGGTCGGGATCGCGATCAAGAGCGCGCAGAGGTTCAGCAGCGTCAGGGGCCGGCCCCGGGCGATCACGTTCTTCCAGAGCCACGTTATGACGGGGATGTTGATCTCCTTGGTCGCCAGGTCCTGCACGAGGTCGATGCCCAGTCTCAGGGCCTCGAACAGGATGTCGGCCAGCTTCTCCACCGCGTCGATCATCCCGTTGACCAGGTCCACGCCCACCTTGGCCATGACCTCCCGCACGCTGAAGTTGGCCGGGTTGAAGAATTCCACCAGATCCTTGGCCACATTCGTCACCGTCTTCATGATGATCTGCACCTCGTCCTGCACGTCCTGCCACAGCTTCACCAGTTGGTCTTCGGTCGTGCCCCCTGTCGCGAAGGCGGCGGTGGTGCTGTCGTCGTGGAGCACCGCATTCGTCGTTCCGCCGCCGTAGGTGAAGTAGTACGCCGACCAGTTGTAGGGCACGGCCGCCTTGACCTCATCCTCGTCGGCGCCCTGGTCTGCATTGCCGTCTGCATCACCACCGGCCGTGCTGGCTGCGACCGTGGTCTTCTTGTTGTTGCTATTGCTGCCTCCCAGCCGCGCGCCGTTGTAATCGTTTGACTGAAGGGAGGTGAGGTTCTGCAGGATCGTGGAGCGGACGTTCTCCAACCACTTGTGCGCGTCGAGGTCCGCCGCGTCCAGCGCCTCCTTGCCGTATTCCAGGGCCGCGTTGAACCCGGCGGCGATACTGTCGGTTGTGTCAAGGATATCGCCCCACTCGAACAAGAAACTGATAAACTCGATGATATCCTTGATGACGGCGCCGATCTTCTTGAACACCCAGATGACGCCCTTCACGATCGAGGTGATGGTGTTGAGGGCGATCTCGAAGATCTCCTCGCCAATCTTGACGATAAACTTCCACACGCCGCCGACCACATCGCAGGTCCATTGCCAGACATCCTCTGCAACCGAGGTGATCCAATGCCACGCTCCACTAAGGGCGTCCCCTATATCGGACCAGAACCCATAAGGGACGGGGGTACTGCTGTTCGGAGAGGCAATCGCTGCGTGGTATGCCTGCAGCTTTTGTTTCTCCTCGGCATGGAGATCATTTGCACTGGCGACGAGCTTTTGGAAGATCTTGGCAACGCCATCCGGATCGTCGGGGGCTTTCTCGAACAACGGCGTCCCATCCGCTTTCTTGAGGTTTTTGACTTGGTCGCCGGTTTTGATGTCCTGGATCTTGGGGAGGATCTTGCGGGATGGATCCAGGATCGGATCCGTTAGGGCTCGTTCGGCCGCTGCCGCCGACGACAACGACACCGACTGCGAAGGTTTCTGCGCGGGGCGGTAGGCTTCGGCGGCGAACTGATGGATCGTGGCGTCGTCAGTCTGCAAAAGGATATTCAGGACACCTTTGGCGTCGGTCTGGTACCACTCTGCAGTGGGCGAGAGAGTCGTGTGGTGACCGTTGACGATACACCGAACGAGGCCGGAACAGCTTACACGCAGCCAGCACCCGGGGAGGAGGTCGGCCGCGTCCCCGTCACTATCGTTGGTGACCGTCGTGTGTAGACGGACCATCGATCCTTTTACTTCGGTGATTGTCTCTTCGGAAGCGTGCCAGAACGGGTACTGCTGCCACACCTGCGAGGCAGGGTCCTGCTGCAGGAGGGACAGGTTTCCGGTCTCGTCCACGGACAGCAGACTGCTGACTAGAAGCTTGTTATCCCCGTCGGCGGGCCGGCTGGACAGAAGGCTGGAGATCCGGCCGCCTTGTCCTTTCGCGAGGAGTGGAATCACGATACCCTCGGAGAGAGCCGTAGTCTTGGTGGTGTAGTAGTAGACCGCGTCGGTCGCGGTGGTATACCACAGCCGGAGGCTCTCCCCGGTCTGCGAGACGTGCAGATCCTTGAGGTCGCTGATCCGCTTCAGACTGTCGATCACCGTGCCGGCACTGGTCTTATGGGAGCTGTAATCCTTGTAGGCCAACGCGGTGATCTCCTTGCCGCCCACCAGCACGACCGTCCACCCTTTGGCCGGGTCCAGGAACGAAGCCAGGCAGGTCGCCCCTAAAAGTGGATACCAGACATCAATAAAGGTGTTCAAGGCGTTGCGTTATTATACAAAGGCTGCCATGCGGGTAGAGTGCTCTTCAAGACCAAAAAGGAAGCCCTCTTACCTTCCGGACAGGGAACCTGAACCTCGAACCCAACACTGTCCTCGTCGTCCGCGGCCAGCACCTTGAACACCAGAAACATCTCCCCGGAGAACCCTTGGTACAGGACCATCACCCCATCGCCCAGCAGACAGGTGACCAGGGTTACATCCAGAATCTTTTCCGGATTGACCGGGAGGCTCCAGTGGTCCACCAAGGTGGCCTTCTTCCCCTCGATCTTGACGTAGTTGAGATCCTCTGTCTTGGTCAACCTATCCGGTCGTTGAAACGCTACCATGACCAGTGGTAGTGCTCGCGCCTCATCGCTTGGTTTATGACCCTTGCCGCATGGAAGTACCCCAGGTTAGCATGCTTTCCAATCGCATGGCTTCTTAGAGCCTCAGGACATAACATACCATGTAGATATGGTCCACAGTCGGGAAGACGCCTTGAATGACTTTGGCCGATGGCATCGTGCCCAGGATCTCGTCCAAGGTGATGTTATGCAGTAAATAAAAGTTTGAGGTTGTATCGCTCGCTTTCGTAGCAATGCAGATATCCAGACTGCCGTCCGGTGCCTGTAGGACGGCAAACGCTTGTACCTTGACATCTACGGAGAAGAGGCCTGACAGCTTGGCAAAGTCGAATTTCTTCGGCTCACGGCCCGCGGTGATAATCAGGCTGAGGATGCTGTCTTCTCCCAGGGCGAACACGGCGGGCTGCCATTGCTGGTCGTGGAAGACCCCGAACGCCTCGCCGGCCGGGACCGGGTTGGCGGCCACGTAGTTGGTCATCACCTCCGAGTCCTTTTTCACGGTAATCATGGTGAAAGGATGTTATCAGGCAATGACAGGCAATGAGTTTGGGTAGTGATGTAGACTGAAGGATGGGGAGGAAGGAGATAAGGTAGCGCAAGTGAGTGAGAAGGAGGGTGCTCTTATACGATGGGAGCAAGATTGGCTAGTTGTAAAACATCCCCGGAGAAAATGACACATACAAACTATCTCTCTGTGTGTGTATGTGTGGGTTATCTTTCTCTCTGTGCCTCTCAAGCACACCCAGCTGAAAGCTGGAATTGAGAAGCTCACGATGCCAGGATTGAGACAGGGACCTGTGAATGCCACCTCCCCCCGCATCATGCGCGATTTTCTTGATATGTGCCATGGCTACGACTTGGAGTATGTAACCCTCGTGCGTGCAATGATCGAAGTGCGCATCAACACCCTGTGTAAAATGTAGTATTTTGGTGGGTGGCAAACTGCGCAAGATGAATTGTTTGACGCTTGCATGTTTAGTTGCAAATTTCATGCATGAGGGGTGCATCGGCGGGGCGGAACGGACCTTGGCTGGGTGAACGCACTGAGCGGGGCAATCGTAGACCAAATGAGCTGAGTCCCTTCTCAGCATCTCTGAGAGCCTAGGCTTGCTTTTTCCTTGATGGTGTTAGTCAGATGGCCTGTAGTCTGCAGATCGTCTACCTTTTCCCCCGCCACGTAACGTCTGCAACCAACTATACCCTGCGAGTTGAACGCATGGCACAGACACCCTGAGCGAGGACTCAGCTCTGATCAAACAGGCTGGAAGGCTGCCCCTCCGTGTCTCGCACCTGCATTGTTTTACATGCAGAAGTACAAGTTTTCTTGCGCCTGGTAATGCGACAAGCCCAGAATGGAAACTCGATGTTCGGGGGATCACCGAGCTCAGTGCCGGTTATTCTGATCCAGGCCAATTCTTTGACGTCAGTGGAAGGCGTAGGCAGCTGAAGGAAAAGCAATTAGAGCTGCACGGTGTCAGAGATCTTGTTTGTCGAAAGTGACTATGGCTGAGCTGAACGATATTACCTGATCATATCAAAGGCGGGGAAAGAGGGCGATGAGGATTCGGAGAACCATTCGACAAGAGCCAAACTCAGTCGTACGCTCTTCAAGGGGAGGCTCCCCCACCCCCCTCTCTGGTCAGGCCTATATAATAGGACTTTACTTCGACTGGTCTCACACACAAAGACAGTCAAAAATAACTAACATCTTTCGATTCTGTTATCAGGCCGCTTCCAGCATCATGAGTTCCTCCCAGGAATATTATGTTAACAACACCAGTCCTGATCCTTACGATCAGATCATCGTCCTCTCGCAGAAGGTGATCAATGCAGGATTCAAGAACATGTGGAAGCTCGCCCAGGGGGAGGACGAGGGCCCGTTAACACACTTCCACAAAAGCATTCACGGGGAGTCGATCGACGCGACTATCGGAGCCCCTTCCGTGCAGCTTCATGTCGAAAGCCGTGAGCCCATGTTGTATTTTCTGCTAGCCTTGAAGACGGGAAAGGTGGTTCTGTACAAAAGTCAGGAGTCCGACGATACCATCGAACTCGACATCGAAAACTGGGTCCTCGCCTTCGATGTGGTGATCAGTAAGTGCACGCCGGCAAAATAGGAAGGGCTTGTGCTCGCCACTGCCGATACTGACCCTCCGCCAGACCAGAAGAAAATTTCGAAGGACTCGGACGAGTACAAGAAGTTCAAAGAGCGTGCAGGACTTCCCGAGTCGAACTTTTCTCTCGCGCAGCTCTTCATTGACTCTTCATGTTAGTGCTTATCGTGCCCCTATCAGACGGCCTGTTTCTGACATCCAACCACAGCTAGCACCAAGTTCAACGAAGACATCTCGACTCTCGGTAAAAGCAAATTGAGCGACCTAAGTGGCGATTCGCGGGCTAGCTTGCTTACTTTCATCGATCACTGGGTTAAGGGAATGTCGGATAATGGCAAGAGTGTTCTAGGATACTCGGCCCAGCGCGAGGAAAGCAAAAGCGCCGATGAGCGTAAGAAAGTCCCTCACGTGTAGTGCCAGCGCCCCAAGGAACCTGCTGATTGATGTGACCTGCAGTCAATCCATACGCGCCATCGTTCCCTCCAACCAGCATCGATTACTTCTGTTATCCATGGCGCGGAGTGGATGGCCAGGGATCCAACAAGGATTACCAGGACGACAACGCCTTGTCATACCTGTTGATGTCGAACTTCAAGAATCCCCCGGCTGAGGGTGCCATGGGCTACACCGGCCCGTGGGTCGATGGCGCAGGCGATCGAGGGGCCTCGTTCTGCATGAGCCGAACTTTGTTCTGGGAATGGATGCTGCCCCTCGCCAGACAGGTGGTTGTGGCCATGACTCCGGTGCCGGACACGCCGTACCTCGAGTGGAAGGGAACGCCGTCCGATGCGCCCTATGGCTTTTGGACCAGGTATCATATCGGCGATACCGGGGCGTCAAACAGCAGTTATAAATGGGTTTCGAATGCGTACGGCGGCTGGTCCACGAGCACCGAGGATAGGTCCACGGCGAAGAAAGTCAATAAACCCGATAGTGGGAGTGATTGGATGAATGCGGCACAGTATGGTAGGCATTGCCTTCTCTTCTGTCTCTTCTAAAAAGGATAGATCAAGGGCTCGAGAGGCTGACACCATCTAGTCACCAATATCCAGGCCGGTGTCGCGTTCACGGCCGGGAAAGAAAGCCTCACTGTGAAGGGAGGCAATGACTTCAAATATGACCTCAACCATCACAGATCCTCGGGGAGCCCTACTGAGTGAGCCCTCCTTTTCTTTCTCTCCTGTGTCTCCTGGCAGTCTGGATGTGTCTTCTGACGTGGCGGGTGGGCCTGAATCTGCAGGTTCTGGGTAACTGTACACACCACATGGGAACTAGAAATCGACATGGCCTCTATTGATGAGGGCGGACTTGTCTTCCGCTTCAAGGAGAGTAATGACCATGTGAAGGTTACATACGACGAGGGTGGGGGTATGCACTTGACAGACACCGCGCAAAATATCGCCGACGAGATGGCAGACGGCCTCAAGGCAAGCATGAATTCTGCACTAGATGATGTCAGTCGTGTCTTGGCCGAGGCGATGGCTAACGCAAACCGCCTCTGCCTCCCGGCCGCCGGTACCTTCTTCATGAAGGATCCTCTCTTCAACCAGAGCGGCGATCTGCTGGTTAAGCTGGCATATGATGGGTATGTTCTTCTCTTCGGTGTTTGTGCGTCCGGAGGAATCTAACAGTCTGGACAGGGCGGATCCTCCCCCACCCCCATCCAAGGGAAAATACAGATTCCGTCCCCCGACGTTGAACAGTTCGGTGCGTCGTGCAGATACTCAAGGTAGTGGCAATGCATGAGTCGGGGTCTCTCTGAGACGTTGCTACCGGATGCTTGAGCTTGCAAAGTTCCCCCTCAGGTTGGGATGAGGAGGGCTTCCTTCCCAACAACTAGGATACTTTCGTCATTCCATATCGAGACCCGAGTTTTGCATTGACGAGAATAGATAGCAACACTGTCCTGAAGTTGTTGATGGATCTATTTCCTTGGAAACATGAGAGATGATAACTTGTCTGCATGATGTGCAGCTCAATAGAATTGCCGCATGCCTATGCTAATTCTATTTTAACCGTATCAAGCTTTTAACTTTTATTTCTTCTGCTACCTGTTTTGATCTGTATCAAGTATAGAGTAAATTGTCATCTTATTCCCTTCAGGCTCCACACAGAGGGGCCAAACAAGCGGCCGTGTGAGAGGACTACTGTACATATTAGAGCAGGCATAACTTGAACAAACATCCAAAGCATGATCCATCACCTACATCACCACGGAGTCCAACGAGCGATACGAACTCCACCGAGCGTATACCTACCATCGCGATCAGATGCCGCCACATACAGTACTGACTGAAGATCCTCTGACGGTGAAAATGGAGAGAAACACCGAGGAAGAAGTAGTCACGATCGGAGCCCCAGCCCCAGGAGCCCACATCGAAATGGTCGTGCGGTGGATTACCCGACTCGCCTCGGCTTTTCCGCCGAAGCACGTCGGGCAAGACCGCATCGTCGCCTTTCTCGAAGCCCTAAGAGCGCTCCCCCGCCACGGCATCCAGATCATCAATCCAATGCGAGAGAACGATGAGGAGGATAAGTTTTATACCACACTGGAAGTGTGGCCGCTGGACGGGAACTTCCTGGCATTGTCGTCGGAGGTTCGCTACGAAGGAGAGGGCTAGTAGCAATCTTTCTTTTTGTTTCCTTTTGTTCAGAATCTCACTACCAGATGATGTGAATGCAGCTTTTATCTACCGCCACTACCCGGCAATCCAGCCCCCGCCGACCGATCGAGACCTTCGCTGGCGGAACTACCAAGCGGCGATCGCGCGCTTCACAGTTCGGAATCTGATCGATTGCACGCATCTCTGCGCGCTGGAAGGAATTCTACCGGACGACGGCTGGTACCCGGACTTGGACGACCCCGCGGGTCGAGACTCGGGGTACAGATGGCTCGCCGGCTGGGTGATCGCTGGGGCTCAGTGGCTGTTGCGACCCGAAGTGAGGGCCCATGTGTATCAGCAGTGCTTGAATCGGGAGAAAGTCGGGAGGCGGGAGGACATGTGGAGCAGGGAACGATGGCAGCAGTGGAAGGATCAATTCGCACGCATCGCCATCGAGGAGAGGCTTGGGCCCTAGGCTCGGGAGCTCGCGGGTTTGGTTCGTCAAGGGATGATTGCTCACGAAGAGGAGATTGCTTCGTCTCCCGTGACAGGCAGTCTGTAATGCTTGCTCTTGGGTCTCATACCTAGGAATGTTATATTTAGAATTTGCAACAGGACCCGCGCCAACAAATCATTGGCTTCTTGTTATCATCTTGAATCAGCAGTCTATGTTTGACTAGGTACGTCTCTACCTAATGTATCTTGAGTTTCACGTAGCGTTCTCAGTAGGTTAGGCTCTCGAGGTTGTTGGGGAACCATTGGGCGTCCTCGCTCAGACCATTCGTCAAGAAACCAACCGCCAGGCGAACAGCAAAGACCCCCCAATTGATCTTGAGTCCCTCGGGCTCGGGCGCTTCACTCTCATTCCTCTCTTCATCCCAGGTCGACATGTCAGGGTCCTCGTTTTGGTAGAAGCATGAAAACAGCAGGCGAAGGGCGTCATCAGCCTCAGTCCTCGCTGATTGTGCTTGTTCCTGAGTGAACGAATTGGTCTGGTACTTTGGGGACTCCCAGAGCTTCTCCATCCAGTCGCCGTATTCCCCGAAGGCGTCCTCGCCGTTCATGTATCCGACCTCATCTAGCATTTGCATCATCTCTTCCATCGTGGCCTCGTCCATCGCCCCGATTTCGATCATCGTCTCGATCATCTTCCGCATCTGCTCCATGCTAATGTACCCACTTCGCACCACATCCTTGAGCATCTCGACATTCACGTGGCCCTGCTCGTCGATCACCTCCTGGCAGAGCTGCTGGCCCATCCTCATTCTCTCCTGCTCGAACTCATCCTCGTCAGGTTCCTCCTCCTCCTCCTCATCATCGTCCGACCCGCGCTGGACGTCTTCGGCGGATGGTGCATCCGCTTGCAGGTCTAGCTGCCCCAACGCCTCGGCAACCTGCTCCTCTACCACCTCGCCTGCATCCTTTGGGTCGGCTTCGTGGGCGTCATCGTCCAGCTCCGCCTGTTCATGGCTGAGTTGGTTGGTGTCCGCGGCCGTCGACCTGCAGCGCTCTTCGACCTCCTCCATCTTGCCGACGACATTTTTCAAGCCGAAGACCCGGGCAAAGTCGGCGACCGAGGACGCCAACTCGGCGCAGCGCTTCCAGTCTCCACGGAAGCTGAGTAGTGCGATCTAGTTAGCTGATCTGTCTCAGGATCTGTAGTTGCTGAGGGAACAGAGATCATTGGACAACTGTACTGTACCTCTCGTTTTCCAATCGCCAGAGCGCCTGTCTCATCATCTTGAACCTCCAGTTGACCTCCCACTCTTGCTCTCCGTTGTAATCAAAGTAGTAAAGGAAGTTCTAGAATGGGATTAGTCGCGCTTGCTCTGGAACAGGGCTGGGGTTGCGGGCCTCGAATAGTTTGTCCTTGTCAAAGTGTTCCTGAAGCTGCCATTCTCCCATTTCCCAGAACTCTTCGTATATGTTTTCATATTCATCTTTCATGAAGGACTTCATCTCCTCTTTTTCTTCGTCGAGACTAGGATCCATTTTTGTTCGAGTGTGAAGCGTAGTTTGAGGCTGGGGGTAAAGTTTGCAGGTCCTAGACTGGTATTGTTGCGTTGTCAACATACAGGAGAGGACGCCGTAATTTGGGACTGTGAATGGGATGAGAAGGGACAAGCACAGAGCATTTAAGCCCGCTATGTGTCCGCCGCGCGCATGTAGATCCATCGGGCGTTTTCGTCACTCAGCTGAATCGGGGGAGGATCAGCATCAGCTCCCCCACAGTTCGGGCCCACTGTTACAGAGTCCTGGGACCAATCTGCAATTCCTATAGAGTACTTACCTGACTCAATCCCATTCTCGATGTGGAGAGCTGAAGAATCGAACCGCACTGCATGCTGTACCAGAGTAACTTATTGCGTGTCTCCACTGTCGCGACGATTCACGGCTCAGATCACTTTCTCCTCTCGCTTGTTGCTGCCGCGCTTTTCCGATCAATCTCGGTGAATGTCGATCGAATGCCGATCTCGCACACCCCTAGCTCTTCGATGGGAAACCATCTTTCGTGCAGGATCGACCACTCCCTAGGACGTGGGACCTCTACCGCAGCTCTCCGGCAGTAACGAATTGCAGTGATATCGGAGTCCATATGACCCTCTACCTGTCGGGCCGTGTGAGTGTTTGGTGGATCGCGTCGCCATCGACCATACCAGCGCTTGCGACGATTGACCGGAATTTCATCAGGCAGAATTGTGGTTATATGTGGGAATCTCCAGCTCAGGCCCTCGGCGAACATACTATGATTTCAGAATCGCCTTTTTTCTCCCTCTTTCGTTCATGTTAAGACTCAATTGGGTAAAAAGTATCGGAAGGTAAAAGGGATAAAAGAGGGAATGAACAAAGGCTTCGTTTTTGAGCATAAGATAAGTTATAGTAACAAAAAACATACAACAGAAGGGATTCGCTGGTGGTCACCCACCCAACTACTAACCTCCCGGCGTGTGGCTTAAGTACGGCTGAGCGGACGGGAAGCCCTGTTTTCCACACCCTGTGGTCGTATGTGCTTTCAAACTGCAGTAGAGAAAATATGAAGCTTATTCTACGGTTCTTAGTACGAAGGGAATTCATTGCTGAGTTCATATCACCCACTGGGTGCGTACCGAAAGATAGCCAGGTCAAATGCATCATCTAATGGATGCTCCACTTGAGAGCGGGAGCCAACCTTCGCCAGGTAAACTGCCTGAGAACGGCCGGATGATATCCGAATCGAAAGGTCAGGTCTTTGTATGTATAATCCTACAATGACTTAACTTACCCTTTGGTATTGGGTTGAGGTCGGCGTTGCAGACTGGCCAAAAGTGTCACGAGCACGGTCTCGTAGTGGCCTCGACCAATACAAGCCTGGGGAGTTCTAGCTCGCCATCAAGTCAGTAGGGTAGTCTCTTGTCTCTTCCTCGTGAATATGGTATCCCAAAACAGATCGCCACGAGTTAAACAGATTAGTATGGCTCTTGATTGCCGGTAAACGCCTCCGCACCCTACCGAGTAGTTGCATTCTGGGCTCAGTTTGAGGGTTTCATTCTGCCTGTCATTCGACAGTCGCGGATCGTTCGACCCACAGTCGTCAGTCTGTCTGCCCCGGAACCCCCACCCTCTTCGGTGGAAGCTTAGGCGGGGGGTCCCCTACCCAGCCCTAGCAGGTGATTACTCCGGCCATGCCTGATCATGTACGTTGTCGAGCGTGGTCACAGATGAGATCGAGAGAAATCTCTTCTTCGAATACTTCAAATGCCGACAAATGCAGTTGAACCACGGTCAAACCATGCCCATGCCTGCTCATCGGGGCGCACCCGGCCGCGTCTCTTAGGGCTAAGTTCGAAACCACGGGACAGCATCGTGACTACCATCCCGTACAAACCCCATATAACATTCGAGGGGATACCGCATTTTCATAAGGTTCGCCCTCAACTGCCCTCGTGATTTAATCAAATCAAGAAGAAAGAAAGACCACACACCGACGCAACTCGCTCTCGCTCGAAGAATAATTATAGATAGAATAGGGACCAAGAAGAAAAAGAAAAGGGGAACCCGCCCCAACGAAAAAAGCTCAAACTCCAATATCCCGGAAATCTTGATCAACTAAGCAGCCACTCATGCCCCAGCCCCAGCCCCAGCCCCAGCCCCAGCCACCACCTCACACTCGATCAAGCTCTCCGACCACCGATCCGCCGCCCAGATGCGCAGGATGCGGAACCCGGCCTCGTGCAGGAGGCGCGTCCACTGCGACTCGGTGCGCTCCGCGCCCGCAAAGTCCGCCAGCATGACGAAGTCCAGCCCCGTCGCCTGCCACTGCGCGCCGCGGTCGGGGATCACGTTCTCGTTGATCAGCAGCCGGCTGTACCCGGGGGTCATGGCGGCGCGCAGCGGGGCCAGGATCTTGTGGCAGATCGCGTCGGGCCAGTCGTGCAGCACCGAGTGGAGGAAGTAGGCTCTTGCTCCTGTTTGAATGATTGGGCGTTAGCTTTTGCTCTTCTTTCGGCTTCCCGTCCCCTTTGTATTTCAATACAGGAACAAGGGGAGGGGGAAAAGGGGAGGTACCTTTACAAGGCTGCTCGGTGAAGAAGTCATGCGGCATGCACTCGATCGACTCGTGCAGCTGGCTTCCCACCACCTCGGCCAGGACGGCGGGCTGGTCCTGCAGGATCAACCGTCCCGGGGTGTTGGGCCACTTGGCGCGGAACTCGGCCAGGTCGTGGCCCTTGCCGCCGCCTACGTCTACCAGCAGGATCCTGCTGGCTGGGTCTGTTGTCGTTGTGTCGACCAGGAGGCGCTGCTCGACCGGGTAGAAGCCCGGGTCCATCCAGCTGGCGCGCCCTTGGTGGTAGATGGACATGAGATTGTTGAATTGGGCGCTGATTACCGGGTCCCGGCTCACGAAGTCGAAAAAAGCGGACTGGGTGTTGTAGCCGAGTTGGAAGGGACAGTCGAGGCCGTTGGCTGGGTCGCGATAGCCCGTTTTACGGAGGAACTCCGGAATCGCGGTGATGGCACGCCCGGTGGTCCGCGTTCTACAGGCGTCGGGTTAGTTGGGGGCGTTTTTGGAGACCCCAGATAATGGGAGGAAGGATTCCGGGGAAAGCATACATCACGGGAAATGCATCGGCGTAGCGGGTGTAGGTGAGCGTGCGCGAAAGGTTGTTGCTGGTGTATTCATCCTTACCGGTTTCGGTGACAGCGTGAATGGCGTTGAGTTGCTTCATGATTCGTTCTAGAGGAGGTGGCGACAAGGATTAGTGGTACGGAAGAGGTAAATTGGGGAGTAGGCGCCTACGTAGCAGGACGATGTCAGCGCCGGTGGCTGTCGCCAGTTCGGCCACGGACATCGGCCGGTCATTGTTGGACAGATATCGGAAGATCCCGAGGTCGATGGCTGTCTCAATCACGGCAAAGCCGGTAGTCTAGTGGACTACCCGTCAGCTTGTTTGAGGGCAGAATGTGCGGGCGCTTGGGGGGGCAGCGGACTCACGTTGCGCCAGCAGTATCGGAAAATGGTCTCGCGCGGCGTCTCGACGGCTGCTAGAAGGGCATCGGCGGCTTCCATCAGCTGCAGTCGCGCGTCGGGCTGGCCAGACGTGAAGGCTTTGCTCAGCAACTCGATCTTTTGGGCCAGACTGGCGACCTTTTCAGGGGCCATGGGGTTGACAGCGATGCGATCGACATCGACACCATTGATCACCGTGGCCGGCGTGGGAAGTCCGTTGGATTCAACCATGGCAGAATTAGGAAGGAAAGAAGCGCGAAGACAGAGTACAGTACCTAGGTAGGGAGGAACCACAAGGAAGGATGGAGGGAGGCATTTCAATCTCCCTTCCCACCGCAGGGAGATAAATAACAGACTCTGAGGGGCTCCCGTGCCTTGCTCCAATTCTTTCTCAAGGCGGAAGACCAGAGACTCCCGGTCTAGCCGGCTTGAGTCTACTTGAGTATATTGACAGATGAACTAGTAGACCGTGACAGTGCGGGCTGTAAAGCCCGATTGGATGTAGGGCAGATATTGTCTCATATGGCGCTCCACTCGGGCCCACTGCCGGAGAGTCCGGATTCCGGATTGATCTTCCGGGATGGCCGACCCTTCAATGGCAGCATGGCCGCTGCCTCCGGGTCGGAAGGGCCGTGGCACGTTCCACAATTCCGGCCCGTAGCCCATAATGGCTCCTCACTTTTCAGAGCACAAATCGCACTGCATGTTGATGGTATACAGTACAGTACAGTACACCCACGAGCACCTGTCAGGGGCATTTGCTGCAGGGGGAGGGAGGGTTGCATAGCCTAGAAACTGAAAGCCAGCAAGCAATCAAGCTAAAACCATTCCTTCTTCCTTAGCGTCCATTGCACCAAATGGCGCTGGTTGCGTGGTCTCCCCTCCGAATTAGTTCCGCCGCCAGCCACACGAATCATCTCGTG
>NW_020291577.1:0-18835 GCF_003184765.1 Aspergillus aculeatinus CBS 121060 | reverse complement strand
GTCATTTCTCTTGGAATGCATGCGGGATTATTATTGACTTTATGCCTTGCATTATTCATGATCGCTATCACCACGAATTCCTCCCCTCGACGTCTCTTCGGGATTAACCGCACAGCACTCTCTTGAACTGCCAGGCAAATTTCAACCGCTAAAAATGCGTTGAGCTGTCCTACTAGAAATACGCCAAGGGGGACTGGATGAAGAGAGACACACACTACTCGCTGAACCAAATGGTTCGGTCTTTGTTGAGATGCAATGATGGAGCAACTAGATATACCTAAGTCTTACTAACCTACTAATTAAAATAGCACACAGGAAACAAAGTGGATTAGAATAGGCTCGTAGTACGAGTCCGCCGCCGGCCAGCTCTATCGGGGTACGATCCACGGGTCAATCTGCCCGGTTTCACTCGAATTCCTCTCGTTCCTCGTTCGCTGGTGGGAAACCTCCAGTAAATTTTCGTAAGCCTAAACAGCAGTAGTACCAGTTGCTCTCGCCTCTTGAATGGCTTGATTGAATTAATCGATTGGAGTCGGATAATAAAAATTGTTGTTGACTGACACATCCATAGCCAGTATAAAGCCCGCCAGCCCTCATTCTGCCTTCCCCTCCTCCTCTCTTCTTTCCTCCCTTTCAATCCTCAACTTGCAGCCTGGAAGAAATCCTCCCAACTGTGCCTGCAAAACTGCTTGAATAGATTCGTCCAAGCATACATTACACTAATCCACCCACCTCGAAATCCAGTAAACCGGACGAGAAAAAGGGTGCTACGTCCAATAATCCCCGAGTACCTACGCCAGTGGTGAAACTCCCTGGTCGATAGATCTTGTACTTGGAACTTGCAGTGAGGAAATCTGAAAAAGCGATTTCCCAGCGATCGAACAGATCAGCAGTCCAAAAAGGATTATCGTGTTATTATTCGACCATCGACCGGAAGAATACTCCGTCACGATGTCGCAGAAGCCCATCTTTGTGGCTACTCACCCCCGGGCGTGTTCCACGGCCTTTGAGCGAGTATGTTGTTCCCTGCAACTTCTCCCACCCCACCCCATCTCTTGGGTTGTAACATCTCGTTAATCTTGTTTGCATCAGGTCTTCATGACTCAGCGGGATACCATCCAGTGTGTCCACGAGCCGTTTGGTGATGCCTTCTACTATGGACCGGAGCGGTTGTCGACCAGATTCGCCGACGATGAACAGGCCCGTCTGGACAGCGGATTCAGCCAGTCGACGTTCAAGACCGTCCTGGATCGCATCGAGCGCGAATCATCTGAGGTCCGACCCTTTTTCTTGCCTGTTTTGTTTTCTTCACCACTTCTCTTTCCGTTGTCCCTAACACTTCGTTCCCTCCTCTTCGGCCATCGTAGTTTGAGATCGTCGACGAATCCATTCGGATGAGGGCTCGGTCTGCCTGATTAGAGAAATCCGGGGAAAACGCAGGAGCAAGATTCTGCTTGCCGTCGTGATGCATCTACAGGATGGACTGGCGAGCATGCGTCAGCCTAGCCTGTTCTTTCTGCCCTAATGTCTTCTCCCTCCCCCAGCCTACCACCATGTGTCCCGACACATCCACATAATCACAGTTCCACAAACCTGGCAAGATACTTACCCCCAAAAACAGGGCAAACGCGTCTTCATCAAGGACATTATTCACTACCTCCTCCCGCCGCACGGCCAACCCGCCAGCATCGCGCCATCCCTGCACCGGATCAAGCGCGGCGTAGGTACAGAGCAGCCGGAGGAGTCGAAGGCAACGCCGTACCCGTACGCGACGGAGGCGGAACCCGGCAACCCGACCGTGATGCCGCGGGCGCTCCTGTCGCAGTTCCACTTTGCCTTCCTCATCCGCGACCCGCATTATAGTGTACCCTCGTACTACCGCTGCACGATCCCGCCGCTGGATGCGGTGACCGGGTTCCAGAACTACGACCCTGCCGAGGCCGGGTACGACGAGCTCCGACGGACGTTCGACTATCTGCGGAACACGCGTCTGGTCGGCCCGCGGGTCGCCACGCACGAGCATGACGAGACGGAGCAGGACTCCTCGTCGGCCGCCTCCTCGCGTCCGTCGTCCTCGGCTTCCTGCGCCAGCATGACCGGACGGAGCAGCGGTGGCCGGGAGGAAGAGGTGGAGATTTGCGTCGTCGACGCGGACGATATGCTCGACAACCCGGCCCCGATGATCGAGGCCTTCTGCCGTAGCGTGGGCCTGAAGTACGATCCCTCAATGCTGTGCTGGGATACGGAGGCCGATCACGCGTGCGCGCGGGCCGCGTTCGAGAAGTGGAGGGGATTCCATAACGATGCTATTGAGTCAACAGGCTTGGTGGGTAGGAAACATGTTAGTATTCTCCCTTTACTTCTGTTCATTACCTCTCTCCTACGTCACGTCACAAAATAAAGAAAGAAAGAAAGAGATCCAGAGAGCTGGAGGAAGACAAGTCACCAGAACACGCACCACATACCTCTCTCTCCTCTCTCTTTCCTCTCACATACACTCAAACCCATTCAGCTGGTGAAATTGGACCCCTCAAAACTAACACCACAAATTCAGCCCCGAGCCCAGAAGACCGAGGCCCAATTCGACGCCGAATGGCAGGAGAAATACGGGCCCGAAGGCGCTGCCCTCATCCGCAAGACCGTGGATGCCAACATGGCGGATTATCTGTATTTGAAGAACTTCGCCATGAAGGTTTAGGAAAGAGCTTCCCGAACCTACCTCAATCCATGATGTTGGGTGAAGACGAGGGTTTTGGTGGGGAGTACAGTTTGCATTAACGAAAAGACAAGAAAGAAAAGAAAACCAGCGGTGTGGAAAATGCAAGAGCAAACCAGGTGAACGGGGAATAAGAGGGGGGGGGCGGATCAGATTATTAGGATCAATCTGTTCCCTTCAGAATCCCTTGTTTCAATTGTGTGATCATTTCCCTCCTTGATTGATGCACTTTGACGATATCTTAGCTTTGATGACGCGATTTCGATGTGCATACGACCTGCATAAGTATGCATACCACACTATGTCATGTTTGTAAGTCGATGGATGATGATCTTGTGCTTGTGTTTGATTTGTTTGTGTTGTTTGTTCTTTGTGATCAACTGCAATTTGTCAGTCATGATCACGAAAGGGTCTGGGAAATTGTTACCATCACTTTGAGGGTTTCGAAGCTTGAGTATCTCTTTTGTGGAGGATTCTGAGAAGGGAAATTGATAACCATTCATTCTTCTGGTAGTCAGTGGTGATTATTGTGAGTTATGAGCTATCCGTATGGTAGTAGCGGGTGCCTTGAAAGTCTGCAATCAACAGCCTCCCTGTGCCCCTTCTGCTCGCCAGCTACCACTTGTTTCCTAATAGTATCCAAGGAGCATATACATCGATCATTATGATCAAGTGTCTCGTGTATCAGAGCAATAAAAACCAGCCATTTGTATCATATTCAAAAGTTTCCAATTCACCATAACTACCACTCCACCACACAAGGGCAATCCCTGCCTAAGTATGGAAGTATACCTGGAGTCCGTCCGTATGCCGGCTCCTCAACTATGACATACGCTTTCTTGCACCCCACCTCCCAGCTTCCTTTAATACAACACGTACCGAAATAGACAACCTTCTAAACCGCACTGTAGCCGCCTCGCGACCCCGACCCTTGCAACGTGTTGACCACCCGACGGACCCAATCCTGGAAGATGTAGGGGACATCGCGCAGCGTGTCCCCGTGCGGGAGAAGATCCCACCCACGGGCACCGTAGCGGTTATAATTGAGCCAGGAACCGAAGATCAAGTAGGCAGCGATACACAGGAAGAGACTGTGTTGCCCGGGGATTAGTTGATTAGCGTTTCACCTCTCCACGACAGGGTATTAAAGGCACAAGTAGAGAAGGGGACGGAAACGGGAAGACATACAGAATAATCAGCCAGGTGAAAAATCCCCAATGACTCGACGAGTCCCCCTTGTTATCATCCCGGTACTTGTCACACGCGTACCGTGTCGCCCAGTCCAGCCGCAGCACGTAGGTGTCGTCATCGACGGGACCGAAGCTCTTGAATTGAAGACTGCTGGTACGATTTCTGTTGCCGCTGCCCTCTTCCTCGCGAGCGCGCAACACAGCCTCACTACCGACCGGCTCGTTCGTGGTCCGGAGACCTTCCAACCCCGACCGGTCGGGGTCGCAATTGAACTCGATCACGGCTTTGGCGGCGTGCTTCTTGCCAGTCGTATCCTCATAGCTGCCGCCGGCAAACTTGATCAGGAGACCTTCACGGGATGAGTCGGATTCCTTTAAGCGAGTGACCTCGGTGTCTTTGCTGCCGGATCCGAGGTGGTCGTAGCCCGCGATGGGAAAACCCTGGTCTATTTCGACGCTGCTGTTCGCGTGGCGTCGGTATTCGAAGCCGCAGACTATATATGATCGAGAGGTTAGTGCATGGGAAGATGCGACGCAAGAGAAGAGGATAGATTCGCGGGCAAGTTGACAAGGGGAGAAGCGCACTGTTTTTGGACGTTCCACACTTCAGGTGCTCTCGGTTGGCAGCCTTCCCCAGGATACTGCAGATGTTGAGCACATATGTCGTGTTGACTGTCGCGGATTCCTCGGGCTTCTCGACCACGTTGTAGAGGGTGTGTACGCCGCCGAGAGGGCTGAGGTCATATTTGATTTTATCAACGATTATGTCTTTGCAGTTGAAATTGCCCAAGGCAGAGACCAGACTGGGGAGGAGCAGGGCGGAGGAGAGAAGGGTAGAGGATAGGTTGGACGGTATTCGCATTGTGGATGTTGTTGATTGTGGTGCTGACAGGGCCGCGTTTGGCTGAAGAGGGTGATTGCGTTGGTTACCGGAGCTCAGCTCGACAGTTTCGCAAGTAGAAAACGTGAAAGATTTCAGATAGCAGCGACGAAGTTAATAAAGTAGTATTCCTTGTGGGGACTCAAATGAGGTGGTGAACTGGAGAAGCCGTGTTCACAAAATGAACAGGCGAGAAGGCAGGCTGGGAATTGATTCGATCAGTTGTCGGTGATGATGCGGCGGCCGGAGCTCTTCGTTTCTCCGAGGCGAGGGCGGGCCGAGAGGGAAGTCGACCAAGTCAGCATGCAGAATGTCCACAATGCAATCCTTGCAATGAGGCTGAGAGAGAGAGAGGAAGAGAGAGCTTCGAAGGATTAAACAATAGCGAGGGAGGAAGGAGACAGTGTGAGAGAGAAGGCAACTCGCGTGCTTGAGGAAGGCTTGTATTGGCACTGCGTCTGGCGAGCAGCTGACGGCAATGATGTCACCCGACCAGGTGCCGCATGTGCAGAATGTGAAAAGGAGACTGGAGGTTCATCCAACAGAGATACGAGGGAGTTGAGAAGAAGTGTGTTTAGAACAATTCAGATACACCAAAGAGTCACATTAGCATTCAGTGAGGATGAAGTATAGAAGGTTAGCAAGTTAGCAAGCATACAAGAAAGGAACCGAGAGCTTGGCCACTAGCAACAAAGCACAGGAGCATGAAGGAGAATACTAGATAGACAAAGAGACCTAATATACTACTATCAATGACATTCAGTGGTACTTCTTACAGGTCTATAGAACACAGGTTATTTAACATTTGACTTACTCTGTCCGTCCGTGTTGTAGTTAGGTTATCCAAGTCACTCTGTGCACGGGCCACATCAGCCCAAAGAAGAAACCTCCCCAGCATCAAATCCCCATCCCAATATTAATCAATCAATCAATCAAACATCCTCTCTACCCCTCGAAATTCGCAACCGTCTATTCCAAAATGATTCAAACTCGTATGGTAAGCACACTTCTCCTCATTTTGATAGATCTACTAAAATCACTCCCCATCTAATTCACCGACCGAAAAAAAAAAAAAAAAAAAAAAAAAAAAAAGAACAAAACTAATTCCCCCCGCCCACCAGCTCTCAAAAGAAGATGAAGCCCGCGGCGAGGACAACGAAGTCCGCCGCGAGGACCAAGAAAAAATCAACCGCTTCAGTCGCCTCCACCAACGGGAAATTGTGTTGGAAGAGCAATTGAAACTGAAGCAGGTAAGCTCGGCAGCCCTGAAGTCGTCTTTCAGTCTTGCGTTCTCCTCCTACCTCTCTCTATCCCAAAATTCACCCCGCCAACGTCGTCACTATATAACCTCCACCTGAATAGTTAGCAGTATCAACTGATATGAGAAATCAAAAACAGAAAGACAAAGAAGATCTCGAAGAAATCTCCACAGAGCTTGAACTCGCAGATGAAGATGATCTCGTTCCGTAAGTGGTTACCCTCCTCCCCCCCTTCCCCCTCATCCTTCATCTCCAATTTCTAATCCCCCTTATGATCCGCTGACATCCCAACTGCAGCTACAAGATCGGTGACTCCTTCTTCCACCTTCCCCTGGAAGAAGCCCAGTCCCTCCTCGCCACCTCCACCGAGCAAATCGACGCCGAGGTGAGCAAGCTGGAGGAGAAACTGGGCGACCTGCGCGAGGAGCTGCAGCAACTCAAGGTCGCCCTGTATGCGCGCTTCGGCCGGAGTATCAACCTAGAAACCTAGGTTCCCTGCCTTCTCAGGCCTAGTTCTTGTACCTAACCCACCTTTGGTTCGCTTGTCATCCTACTTTTTTCTTTTCTTGCTTTGCTTTCTTTAATGAAGACTATTTTTCGGATGCGGGGAGAAATATCACGTTGCTAGTACTGTAAATGGTGGGGGGCGTGGGGTATGGTAGCGAAGATGGTATTGTTGTTGTGATTCAAGAGATTGGACAATGAACGGAGTTGACTTAGGACATGTCTCATCAAGTTTGAATTCAAGAACAGTGTAGGGATAGTGTCATCTATAAAAAAAACTCAATCGCCTATGCGTGTACACATACTCTGTACAAAAGGGGTTCTATCCAACCAACAAGAGGGATATCTACGCGAACAATATACTAAATATTATGGTAGTGAATCATGGAGAAAGGAAAGAAAAAGAGAAAAGAAAGCTGTTTCGTGATCCATAACTTCATCTCACATGCTTTAATAAAGAGACGTGAAAAGAGCTCCCACGGGCAAGATATTATGACATGGCGTTGGTACAGTAAAATCCCGTTCGCTCGATTGCTCGGATGGGATATGTCTGCCTCAGGCATGATAGTTCGGCTGTGGTGCGACCGAAACGAGCTCATTCTGAGAGACTGGACCTGACCTGGTAAAAGAGCCAGATGACAACGAACCCCACCGAGTGCCGTGCACAACCATTTTATGCGTTACCCCTTAAATGATACTGGCGATCGTCATGCGCGAATGAGATGAGCTTGACTGGGGTGTGGTTGCATCAGAGCTGGTGGCTGCTGCGTCAGGTCCCAGGTAAGACGATTCCGCTGGCTTAAGATGATGATGATGATGGTGTTGTTCTTGTTGGTGTTGGTGTTGTTGCTGTAATTCTTTTTGTTGTTGTTGTTGTTGCTGCTGCTGCTGCTGCTGCTGTCTCTCACTCAAATACCGTACGCTCTGCTCAACCCAAGCCCAACCTTCCCAATTCTCCGTAATCTCCATCTCGGGACGCGGATATGCGGTGGGACTGTTGAGTTGGGGGGACATCGTTTCGAGTTGAGAACCTGTTGCGCTTCCTTGCCATACCCAGCTGCTTTCAATCGTTCCTTGCATGTCTCCAGAAACATACGCAATCAGCTCTTCGTCAAGTTCAGATATAATGGTCTCGCTGCGTTGAAGTAGCGCCTTCAAGAAAAATGCCAAGTATTGTCCGCAGGCAGCATTCACCGCGCGTGAGTCCCCAATCGCCGCACTGGCTTGTACGCAGACTAATGCAGCGGCATATTCCTGGCGAAAAAGAAGCAGCAGCACGCAACGCCAGAGATGTACGCATAGCATAGCGCCAGCTGATGAGGCGAGTAGTGGTCGCCAATCCTCGCCGCTGCTTGTCGGGTGTCCATGACGCGGGCTGGCGGGCGGAGGTCGCATACAGCGCGAAAGAAGACGGGCAGTATCCTGGGCGGTCGACACACAAAAGTCCAGCGCCGACGTTCGGGACTCGCGATTGCAGCATGGGGACATATTGTGTCGATGAAGAAGGAGTCGCGCGTTCTGCAGATAGATTATGGGTGCAAGAGAACGGGGGTCAAGGTATTGCTCGGACCGCGGCAGATACTGCGAGGGAAATGTAGCCAAGCAGGCATTGAAGTGTCGCTCGAAAGTTTCCAAAGTGGCCGGACTGATGGTTGGGCTCTTTAGGGTTCGAGACAGCTGTCCGATCGAGCGGACGACATGGATGCTTGCAAGAAGGGAACTTGTTTGCGGGCTCTCCGGCACACCACCGCCTTCTGAGATATACTGTTCATCAACGGGACATGGCAGGTCGACATCGCAGTCCTGATCATTGATCAGTACTGGTTTACCCATCTCTAAAGCAAGAAGCCTGGGAATGAATCAGTCTCGGACCTTCGGCGACGAGTCCTACGATCGGGTGATACTTACCGGTCCCAGGTGTACATCCCCCACCATACTCGTTTGCGCATCTCGCCCTCTAGAGGTGACCAGGGCCCGGATTCCAAGTGCAACCCGATCTCCTGGGCCACTCTCACAGCAGACCCAATCCACACCCAGCTGGCCGACCGGGAATTCGCTTCGTAAAGGAAGATACTGGCCAGCAGCGCCGCTCGGGCCTGGTCTAGAGTGAAGTTATCCTGCCATACATCAATGACACCGCAACAGATCTTCACAAACTCCTTGCCTTCCTGCTCCCGGTTTCGTTCTAGGGTGTGTAGAGACCCGCATGCAAAGATACCGAATAGGACCGCCGCCCATTCCCGAGGGATACCCAGTAACGAGCCTGCTTGGTAGACCTTCTCGTACTCCGCCACAAAGGTAGGCCAGTGAATGACGGGAAGAATGGAGTGGATGCAAGAATAATATTGCCCCAGCAAGCGATTAGCCACATCTTTTGGTGGAAGTGGTGGAGGATCCGTCGTTAGCAGGGATTTAGGTCCCCGCTGTCGATAAGGTGGAGGAACCTTTAGGATTCCTCGACCGTACTTGCGCAGGTTGATCCGTGCCTGGGTCAGATCATGCACGAAGGGCGCCTTGGGTCGGCGCGGGGGACGGGACCCGATATCCGGAAGCTTCAGCTGCGGTTGGCCCGTTGCATCGATGTCGAGATCCATCAGATTGTCCGACCTTAGCATCCCCGATCGTAGTTGGTGGAGTTGCTGCCTGGTTGACAGCAGTTGCTTTTCCAGGTCTTGAACTTGTCTACCAGGCAGTTAGCATGTGTGGTCACGGAGGGAACGGTAACACAAACTTAATAGACGACATGCGTCTGTTGGTTTCCTTGGTGAATTGGCAGCGCACCTTGCGGTTGGTGCATTCTGTGCAACTGGACGACTCGGAAGCGTCACACTGGGCGGAAGGTCAATGCGAGGCCAAAGTAACAGGGCTGCGGCGTAACCATACCTTGACCTTGCGCTCCCGACAGGCATCGCAACTGGGATCCTTCCTCCGCTGCCGATACGCCCTCTTCTGTTGCAGAGGCTGCTGCGATTGCTGATGATGCGGATGCGGTCCAGCCGCCACACCACCCACCGGCTGTAGCATTCCCGGTCCCGGGCCGGAGAGCGTTGGCGCATCCGCGAGGATAGATGCGCCCTCCGCGGGGGAGCCGCTGGACTCATAGGAACGCGAGTAAGGCGGAAGAGAGGTTGCGGTGGTTGACGATTGAGGGGTTGGCATTTGCTGGGCCAAGGGTTGCAAAAGATGGGACATCCGCAGACCGCTGTCGGGTCGACTGGGCGGTGCGGAAAGCAGTGAAGCAGCACCAGCGGCGGGTGGTGGTTGTGGTGGGCCGCCGGGCGGTTGAAGAAGAGGCGCTGGCGGCGAAGTCACCGCGTGCACGGGGGGAAGCTCATACGACCCTCCCGGCTGGTTCGGGCTAGTTGATGAGCGAAAATAATGCGCCTGCATGCCGACACCTGCAATGCAACCTCATAAGGCGAAGGTGATGAAGGTGGAAGCAGTTTGCGCGTGCGCGCCGGGACGGTAATCGAGTCCGTCCGCTGGTTCGAGAAAGAGAAGCAAAAGAGGATGAGGAAGAGGCGGATGGTAATAATGATGATGATGCGAGGCCAGACAACAAGGATTGATAGCAGACCCCCAAGACTATTCTTTTTCTTTTTCTCTTTTTTTCTTCCCTTTCTTCCTTCTCCCTTCACAGATAGATAGATGCAAATCAGAAGGCAACTAGCGTAGATAGTGGGGAGGGGGAATAAAAAGCGACAAGGAACTTTGACAATCAACCAGATCCCGAAAAGAGCGCAAATTCCCGAAATTCCCACCCAGATTTTGCAGTAGGATAGAGTGGAAGAGGAAGGAGGGGGGGGGGAGGTGGAAGGAGAGGGGCGGTTATCCGCAATGGCGACGAAGGTAAAATAAAATGGCTGTATCGATCGCACCAATGATGAATTTGGGTCAGAGATTCAATGTTCCAGAGAAAGAAATAAAGTTGGAGCGATGGTCAACCGTGGAGACATCTAGTCTAGACGCGGTAGTCTTGCGGTAGTTCCTGGTGCGGACAGATGGATGTGTTGGAGTGCAAGTGGGTGCTGGTGAAGCCATACAAGAATACTACCGAGGCTGAGAGGGGCTGCCAGAAGAAGAGCCGCCCAAGAAATGCCTTGCTGTGGGTTTCACCAAGGAAGGAATACTTCGTTGTACTGGTGGTGGTCGCGTTGCGAAGTTCGACTGGACCAGGTTGTCGTGCGCATAAACAAGCATTGATAAGAATGAAGGGGTTTCAGAGTGTTGTGGACACAATTCGTAGAGGAGGGGCTGGTGAAGAGGTGGCCACCTTAGAGAGGGGAAGGCAAAATTGAGGGAAGGGAAAAGGCAAGAAGGGACGGAGAGAGAAAGGAAGAGAGAGTAGAAAGGGAAGAAGGCGACTTGCGGCAGAAAAGACGACGACGGGGCAAAAAGAAGAATGAAGAGGAGGAAAGGATATAGAGTGAATAATGAGTGGTGACGGGCTTCGGCAGTCATGGGCAGGAATGGACGATAAGCCCGTCGTCCGTCATACTACTACTAATTGACTACCTACCTACTTGCCTACTACTTAAGTTACTTACTACCTACCAACCTACCTAGTTAGCGAGCTAAATAACAACTAACTTACTCGCTATAAGCACAATCTTCCTATTGTGGGAAAAAAAAAAGAAAGAAAGAAAGAAAGAAAAAAACAGAGATCAAATAGATAACTCGATTCAAGAAGAAAAAAACCTGAGAAATTTCCCTGTGTCAGGGATTCTGATCTGGTATGGTTAAATATCTTATTAACAGATTCCTCTAATTTTCTCGAACCCTAGTTCGTCTCTATATTGACTCCGGCAATGATCAAGTGGAAACAAATCCCCTCTAAGATTTAGTAGCAGCGGGAGCGGCAGCGGCACCCAGCAGCACCAGCACCAGCACCAGCACCAGCACCAGCACCAGCACCAGCACCAGCACCAGCACCAGCACCAGCAACAACAACACTACAACACTACAACACTGCTCAACGGCGACAGCAGTTGTCAGTTTTGATTCCTAGTTCCAACCTGCTCTTCAGCCTTCCGTCCCCTTTGACTAGGTACTTAGTCCATCATATTTGTTTGAAATAAGTTCAACTTTGGGGGGCACAGTCACCAGGCTTGAAATAGCTAGCCTGTCAGTGCGAGGAGAGGCTGAAATCGGCCAACCTATTGCCCCCTTCGTCGTTCTGTCTCTTGTCTCTCCTTCCCCCCTCTCTTCACACGACCCAACCATCCAGGGTCCTCCCAGGTTCAGGAAAGGTCTCCGAAAGTTTCTCGGCTGACCCCGGTTACAGAACAACAGGAAAAACATGGCTGAAACGACGCCATTCTATACTCAAATCAGATCGAAAGGAGAGGGGTGGGCAGGCTCGAGCCGGAGATTAGACCTGAGCTTACTGCAGAAAGTCTATCCGTCAAGGAATCTGTTGCCGACGCGGTAGCCTGATGGCTTCTAGCTCCTGTCGCTTGATTAAAGTGTGTTAATTTACCACTGCACCCATTGATTGCTGTTGCTTCGCTCGCACTCTCTCTTGCACATGCAAACATACACAAACACTACCGAACCGTCAACCAATGTAATTTATGTTAATATCGTCCTAACCGCAACACGAGCAGAAACAGTGGCCGGTCTGTTGCCTGGATCGATCGACTGTTTGCGATTGATGAATGGGAGAAGAGCATCGATCGGAATCCCTCTTCCTTTTTATCTTGAAGATCATGCAAAGAATTGCCAGCCGCTTTGATGTAGAGATAGAGATGGTCTGGTGGATGGTCGTAGTCATGAGAAGTGGGCAGACGAGGGTCGGTACCAACTTCCGGGAGCGCAGAGGCTTGAAGTTTTTTTTTTTTTTTTTTCTTTTTTCTTCCATTTTATGTTTAGTAGTTTTGGCTGAGGATCAGACCTCTAGCTAGCTGGAAAGCGACCCGAGATCGGCAAGTGGCAGTGTCGTCCTGACGACTTCAGGGCGACGGTTTGAGATCGCGACGTGGTCCTGGTCCCACCACGGAGCGGGATCAAAAAGAAGAATGGCGGGCCTTCCTTCCTGTGGGAGGGTCTCTCGGTCTCGGATAGGGGAGGACAAGAGAGAGAGAGAGAAAGAGAGGGGACGGAGCCAGACCCGGCCATGGGATGAACAATTTTCTGGGCTCAGCCGTGGACCATTGGCCATTGACCATTAACTGTCCAGCTTACATACGTCGTAGTAACGTTGATAGGTAGTTAACTTACTGTACGAATATACTTGTACATACAACCCGCAACACAAAGTACATACTGTACAGATCAAAGAATGTCATTTACGGTGCTCAAATCCGAGCCGTTTCTACAATACTGCTGACGTGCAGGATCATCGCGTTGGGGACTTAGGGTAAGCTCGCTCGTAACTAACAGCAGCAGCAGCAGGGAATAATGCCTCGGATCTATTCCGTAGCCGATGGTTGCAAATGATTAGCCTAAGTAATTAACTTACTAGTTAGCCCTCTGATTGATGATCGATGGACGAGAAGAGAGGGGCAGTGAGATTGGTCTCTCGATCCAGAGTGCCCACTCTGTCGGTACAAATCTATAAACGTATTCATATGCGTATGATCTTGCATTAATGTACTCGGTATGTCTTACCTCTGCTTCACGGAAATGGGAATCTGGAATAGAATCATCAAATCATGGATCCAAGAACCGACTCCGGAGTACGGAATGATGACTGGCGGTTTGACGGGAACGTGGAAAGTCAAACTCGCTTTACCTTCAATGAGAAGGTCGATGGGGCAACGGTTTGATTGGATGTTGGGGAAGATCGTTGGTTGCTATTCTTATTCTCTTCACCGACATCCATCCAATACCGGGTGTCGCTTCCCCTGATGTTGAGGTTGAGACCCGATTGATCCCTTCAACAACTCCAATTAGAGTTGCAATCCATTACACCGAATGACACCGAAAGAGAGATACTTTTTTTTTCGACCTATGTGTCTATTTGAGACACTGAGGACAGATATAATGAATGCCCCGCGTTGAAAATTAAGGCTGTAATTAAGAGACGAAAATAGAAGGAGAGAAAAAGAGTGAGAGAGGGGAGAGAAACGCACCTCGTCATCAACATATGCTGACGATCGACTCGGAATCACTGCTCCGGATCAAGCCCATTGGGCAGATCAGTAAACGGCACGAGGCAACAACCGTGGATCCACTGCGACCAAGACCAAGCTTGTGCACATTAATCATTAATATTACCACTGGTACTGATACTATACAATACCAACTGCCCTGTTGAGGTGCTGACGAAGATGTCTGGCAGTGGCATTGGTGTTGATGTGTGGTGGTAATGATGCTGATGACGATGCTGCTGCTGATGATGATGGTTTTTCTCGGGCGAAACACGGACGCCATTGCCAGGCCGAGTCACGGCAGCGAAAATTCTCCGGCTGCCCACCACCCAATGCCCACCGTCATTTGCGCTGAAATGATGGGTTAGCAAATTAAGGCCGTTTGCACACGCTGATTGGTATCGGCACATCGGTCGTTCCGTGCCCAATGCTCTTCGCAAGGTGGCAGTGCGTACTAGGTTCAATGTGTACACACACCACACAGTCTCTAAAAGTGCTTAAACGCAGTAATCGACGACTGCGCATAGTAAGGTATGTACTGCCTGTGCTATGGCCGTAGGATGGGTATCCTGCACTTGCCTCTGTACGAAGCAGTATGTCATCCATCCTTCACTACCTGATAGTTCAATCAACTTATTCCCTCTTTGAGTATTGAGAAAGAATCCAGGCCTCCTTCGCCCCTCATCACCTTGTGAGTGCTTTCCCTTGAGTCAGGTGTCAACGCCACAATCAATGCGTCCTGAACCAATCGATCCCTCGAGACAGCGCGCTTGGGTAACTCTGCCACGGGCCTAATAGTCAGCCACCCAAGCCCGCCTTCCCCGAATAAAGTCTCCTAGAGTCTCCTACGTAGGAGCCGACCCAGCAGTGTGCAGTAGTATCTTTTGGGAGGCATGGGCCCCCTTTTTGTTTTTTGTTTTTTTTTGTTTTGTTTTTTTTTCTCTCTTTTTTCTCCGTTTCTTTTTTTTTTCCGTCAATTGCCTACTTTTGTCTCTCTTTTCTTCTCCTCTCAATGCAGCGCTCACCTTCTGGGTTTCGGCGACTGTCGATCAGCACCGCAGTCCTCTGCCTCTCTCAAACAGGGTCCTTCCCTTTTCGCAGCTTGGCGTTGGGACACGGCTGCTGCGTGTGTCTTAAGCTCTTGGCCAACTGCCAATTTGTAGTCAAATTGTTCCTCGTCTCGATGCAACTGATGCCTAGCCCAGCTCTTGTTTCTCCTCTGAACAGAATGAATGGGGGCAGGGGGCAGGGGGCAGGGGTGTAGGGGAAGGAGGGAAATAAGAGACTCTCCTAGTGGCCGGCTGGTAACTCTCCTGATATGACAGAAATCATGCTCAACCTTACGCTTTTGAAACTCAATAACTAGACTACTGCTGAGTAGAATGTCACAGCTACCCTGCCCATTCAGGGTTCGGGTTCCAACTGACTAACCCCAAACGACTAACTTAGGTACTGCCTACCTAGATGTGTAAGGTAGTATACAATTACTAGGTCCTAGGTATTAACCTACTACTGAAGGTTATTTCAGGTCACACACGGAGTACCGATCAGTCTGCTGCGGCGGCGGCGGCGTGCCTGCACCGTCCTGCGCAGCTGCAGCAACCGACTCCAGTCGTAAATTAAGTTCTTGACTTGCTCCGTATGTACACCTACCATCTCCTTACAAGTTCAGAACAATTGATGCTGAGACCATTTACCAAGGCTGCGGAAAATATCTCCTCAGCCTATCCTGCTTCGATGAAACTGCCGCGCCGACGGGCAACATCCGCCAGTCTTACGTGTTAGTCGACAGCGTCGTCATGTCGCAGTCCGCACCCCAATTCATTCGTCGCTCCCACCCCCGTCGCTGACAGTAGTGGCCCATCCATCCTGCATTGAAGTGGATGCGGGAGCACACTCTCCCAGAAAGATGCCGCACTGCCGCGGGTATCGGATTCGTTCCAAGAGCTCCGTGTTGATTGCATGATTGCCTTGGGTTCCGAAAGCACTGGGTGGACTCTAGACCTCCGGAAGAGAGAGTGAGACTGGGCGGTGATGTGGTTGACCAGCCCGCTTTTCTCTTGAGTTACAGCACTACTACTCGGCTACTACTAAGTTTAATCGTTCTGTCCCTTTTCGAGAACAATAATGCGATCGGGTCGGTGACAACAAACAGGACCCAACCCACTCGCAACCCAGTCGGAGTACCTTAGTCACATTTGACCAGTCCTCCAAGGTCAAGACTAGACTAGACTAGGGCAGGTTAGGCCCGAGAAGTGGTTCCCAGACTAGGAGTCACTAGTGACTGCATGTCTAAGGTACCATGTAACGTACTCATGTACCATGTCGGCCGGATGTTCTAGCCGAGATCTGAACAACGATATGGTTAGGACTAAGTAAACTCTGGTGGATGCAAACTCCGGCCAGTCACAAGTGGCAAAAGACTAAGCTTTTCATAGGAGAAACAGGCCAGAAATTGGTTCGATAGGAAACTATTGGAAGGCAGACAGGAAATAGCCGGATGGACGGAACGTCAAACAAGCTGCGTCGAGTTGCTAGCTACATATGATATGTACGAGGATGTACGGAGTACTGTACAGTGAATAGCAGAAGCTCGCCTAAGCTGTTTCCCGGTCGGCCTCCGGCTTGTTGCGAATTTTGGGACAACGGGACCTAAGTTTAAAAATGTACAGGACATTTGGTGCGTGCTCTCCGTACATAGAATTAGAACGCGGGCGGTGGTCGGATTTGGTTCCTGCCGTGGGCCCCTTCTCAGTCACTCTCACTCACACACTCACACACATCCTCTCTCTCTCTCTCTTTCTCTCTCTCTCATACTCATACATTGTTATAGGTATATTGTGACTGGTAATTTGATACTTCGATGGGCAAAAATACCTTTTGTAGTTTAGCTCTACACTACCGTTGTCGGAAGATATGAATTGGAAGCTGGTTGGGCCTCTCTCCGAGGAGCATTTTTATTTTATCTAATCCATTATTCAAGGGTCCCGCTTTATATGGCACGTCCCGTGACACTTCATCGGATGCACTCCAGTCTAAGAGTTGTTCAGCTATTGACGGGTACGATGGAAGAAGCCAGTAATAACACTACAGCAATGTTAAAAAAAAAGCAGGGTACTGTACGTACGAATTAGCACTCCTACCTAGTACTTATTTACCTTACAAGCGGTGAGCGGGGGGACCATTGGCCCCCTACGCAGTCAGCAGTGTTTTGATGAGGTGTGCAGAGGGCGGCAGAACGGCTGAAGAGAGCAGGCGGTAAGGCTGTAAACCTTACAAAACCTCATTGCCAACGCATGGCAGGGACACATGGGAGGGATATTCTCGGCAGAGCGGACAATTGAAGGGCTTTGGCTGGCCAGACCTTTTTCTACTTCCCTTCTCTCCCTCCTCTACTTCTCCTTTGTCCCTCTCCTTACGTACATGAGTCAGTCAATCAATAGACCAACAACCAACGAGCCATGATGCACTCTCTCATCCGCTCGTCTGGTGTGAATGCATCAAAATCAACAATTCGACCGGGGCTAGGCCACCTGGACGCAACTCGGTGAGTTCCGTCACAGCACTAGTGAAATAATTGGTTGTGGCCAGTCGACTTCTCAATGGCGGCTGCGTTCAACTAAAGGGTCTAGCTATGTCACGATCCATGATGGCTATTCTGCAGGTTTCTTCTCGCGTTCGCTCTCTCTCTCTGGCCTCTTCTTCCCTCATTCTCTCTTTTGTTTTCTCACTTCCTCGCTTCCTCAATCGACTGGTCCTTCTGTGCCGTGGTTTGCCCCTCTCTGCTCACCCACAACGACGGAAGAGGATCGAATGCCGACCCATCTACGGAATACGTACTGAGTAACAATGGTGGGCTTCACAGGCCGGATATTGTTCGAGAGTCGAGCCTAACCATCCACGTGGGCCATGCATGGACCATTGGCCCACCTGCCCACCCGCTGAATTGAAATTGAACAGAGACATGTTTCTTGTCGGTGGGTTTATGGCCTACAGAGTACGTACTCAGTACTTTACTCTACTCACATCACCCTTTCAGTCTTACCTCTCACTATGACACCGTAATGTGGATTCTGGGCCCCCAGTGAATTGATCATGCTGTCTGAGAGTAGCGACTGGCAGTTGGAGCCTGTCAGCCATTAATCTGTTGCGCGAATAGCGGTCTTCGTGGTCAATGCCCTTCAACCATGCGGCGGCAGGTTCCAGCCAAGCAACCTAGTGCGATCGTGGTAGCTTTGCATGCGGTCTCTCGGTGTCGTAGACAATTGCCGTGTACAAGGACCAAGCGACGCTATTGATTGGGACATAGGATGCAGACTGCTATTCTGCCTTGGCCCCAAGACAACCCAACCCGACACTGAACTACTCGTACTACGTTCACCTTATCAATATTCGCGAAACAACCAACTCTTCCAGTACTATCTTGAAGCGGTTCTTTTCTTGTGTGTTTTTTTGTCGTCCACACGCGCCAATGCGCACGCCTACATGAGAGGATGAAGTTCTGACGTCCGATCGGACGAGAGGTCTGATGACGAGGTCGGAGGTCTGTATAGCCTACACTACGGATAGACTATGTGTAATAATGAATTGATGGCCTCGTTACTCTCGCCAGGGATCTTTGGTCGGGATTCAGCGGGCCAGCTCCACTTGAGATTCTTGGCCTCGGATTTACTTCCGACAGCCTGGCGGCCGGTTGAAAGAGCATTATGTGTACTGTAGTCACTCCGTAACTTACATAGCCGGACTCCTAGATTGGTGGCTGTTATAACTTAGTGTACAACCGTCGCGGGTTTCTTGCTTGCTCTCCTCCCAGGTTTCGGTTACTGAACCGTGCGACCCCACCCAATCCGGATTGCGCTCTGCGTACTGTACTCCGTAACTTACTCCGTACTTCCTAGATCCTGCATCCATCCTAACAGTCTGTGTGCTTGCTTACTTGCAGATTGCAGGGCTACTGATTCTACCTAATTCTCATTGTTGAGCTTAGCGGCTCATTTTCTCCGATCCTTTCCGCTGACAATTCAAGATTTGCTCCGACCTAGTAACCTCAGCCGCAAGCACACGAGCTTGAACACTCTGACATTAGTTGGTTAGCTGTCGTGTCGCCTTTGGTTTAATGTCGGGAAATTCAAAGACTAAGTCTGAAAGTCCGTTCTTCTTCTTCCTCCTCCTCCTCCTCCTCCTCCTCCTCCTCC
>NW_020291576.1:0-21744 GCF_003184765.1 Aspergillus aculeatinus CBS 121060 | reverse complement strand
CCTCCCTCCCCCCCATCGCATCGGTTTTTCCATGTCTCAATGCTCCCCATCGTTACTACTTCGGAGTGTCAGGATAGCCTCCCCCTACTGTTGCGGGAAATAGACTCCGCTCCTGTCGGTGGGCAGACCCGATCTGTCACAAGGCGGTGGGCCCCCTTTTGGCCCCCGGTTTGATTAAGGATCATATCTGCATTCTTCTAGTGTGGCCAGTGGGCTGGGCCGGACTGGGCTGACGGCCGTGGTCGGTAAGGGATCAGACTTGCATCAGGCCAGGATGACAGACCAGGGTAGTGCAGGATATCTGCATATCACGACGGAGTCGAGACTGGAGTGACACTGTGCCAGTTCACACTAGCGATCAGATCTGGTTTCCACAGGACAAAACAAGCGCGACCCCTGCGGAGTGTTGCTCCGTAGAAAGGGTACATATATCTATCAGAAGCTGCAGGTGTACGGAGACTGTACAGTAGACAACTGGAGGCATTGTTCCTCGAAGGGCGGGTTGGGGTAGATTAGGACCGTATTCACCGGCAATTGCTCAGGGTCCTTCTGAAACCTCCCTAATCATCATCTCTGGCAATAGCCATGGATGAGTCGGTCGGATCCATCCTTAGTCTGTTTTGCGATCATAAGCTGGAACCGAGCTGAGGGCCCTGCTACTGGCGATGGAGCGAGAGGTACGTACGCACGCTGTTGGAGGTCTCAGTAACGACAGCGGTGGTGGTAGGAGTGGTGGTGGTGATGGTGGTGGCTCCGATGATGCCACTGTGTGCTTTACTATTTTTAGATCCACAGTACGGGAGACCATAGAAACTCCCGGGACAACGTCTACACTATACTCACTCCTACAGTACTACTGTACTGTACTACTAAGTTACTGTACTTCTCTTCCGCCACTACAAGAACGTCAGGACTCAGGAGGCACTTGAGCAATATATGGTATCGTCTTGCTCATCAACCAAACAATGCTGGACCCCATTTACTGAATTGAGCATGATAATCATGAGCCCCAAGGATAGATGCCAGGTACTGGCGGAGGGAAGCGTGGATATTTCTCTTTTGGTCCATTTCTGCGTCGCTAGCGGGATCGCGCAGCGGATATACACGTAAGCGAAGCTGTGCTGATCCCACCTTAGTCTAGTGGCATTGTGTGTGTGTGCTCTGCAGTGAGAGTAAGTGTCGCCGCTTCCTCTTCTTCCACTCCTTCCACATCGTCCACATCATCCACATCATCCACAATCCCACACATTTTCCCACGTCCTCCCTTGCTCAACTTGAAACCGGTTCGCCTCAATCTATCTCTTGAGGCCAACCAGTTCTCCCTATCTTTATCTGATCATCACACTTGGCACGACACTGCGTAGGCACTTTGACCGAATTCATTTCTCATTGGTCCCCTTGTCGATCTATTCCCCCTCTCTCCCTCTCTCCCTCTCTCCCTCTTTCGCTCTTTCGCTCTTTTGCTCTCTTTCGCTGCCTCCGCTCTGGACACGGTCCAACTGTCATAGCGTTGATAGACGGACGCACTTTGGTTGGCACCTGCAAGTTACAGGTGTTTTGGCTCCTGCAGGGACCTAAGACATGCGAGTTGAGTTAAATGATGGCAGCTAGGCCATGCGAAACGAAATTCTCCGAGACTGAAGAATTTCCTAATACTCCAATGACAGCCTCCCTGGTGGCCCACCCGACCGACAATGGGTACGTCCGGCACTCCGTACTTGCCCAGTTATAGACCGTGACTGGAGAGTACCACTGTTCAAATGCGCCGCAACAATACCTCGGCCAGGCTAGACCCTTCCCAGTCACCAAGCCAGTGAGCGCAAGGCTGTCAAGTCCCAATGACGGCTTTATCCATCAGTTCGGAATTGTTCCTGCCTGAACCCTACCCCTACTCTACCTTACCCTATCCTACCCTACCCAGTCACCGCCGGTTTTTCAGGTCTGTGCCAATCACTTGTCCGAGTAGGGTTCCCTCCTCCAATCAGAAGACAATTAGATCGCCTTTACCTCAATGGATTCCTCCAGGTGTTCCTTGAATCACGACCGTTGCCCAGTGCCCAGCCCAGTAGTCTACGTACTGTACCTGTGGGTGCATCTCGGAAAGAGACGCTTTTGCCCCCTCCTTTCCGAAACGGTCGAGCGCCACCCGAATCCATCCTGAGGCTTCGTGCAGGCTCCATGCTGAACGTTCATCGTACTACGCGGTGTTTATCCACCATCCACTCCCCCTCCGGAGGCTCAGGGTCCTTTCTCCTTTATTTCTTCTCGGAGATCACTGTAGATAGATTGCTCGTGATCCGCTGCTCATCAGAAAGTCCCCGAAGAACACGGATCGGTTTAATTTGGAGCCGATGAGGAATCCACTCTTGGTGTCGCCGTCGACGGTGGAGAAAAGCCACAGCGTGGTCTCGTGGCAGTCTAGATGGAGAAAAGCGGATTGACACCGCTAAACCGATTGTGGTGTACTAGTAGATTGATACTACCCTGGCTGCCTTATGGTCGACAAGCCCACTCGTCTGCAATGCGCTCCCAACCTATCGGGATTGGGCAGGAGAGAAGCAGCGAGGGAAAATGAAATACAATTAGAAAAAAAAAGAAAGAAAGAAAGAAAAAAAGAAAGAAAAAAAACAATCCAGAGGAAGAAGATAAAACACGCCTGGACGATTTAGACCCCTCCTCCCCGCCCAGAAGCATAGCTTGGTTGTCTGCAGCAATATGAAGCTATGGCCAATCCACCTAGTATTGAGACCAGCATCGAAGAATAAACGAAAAAGCAAAAGCAAAGATAGACAGTCGGGCCAACAACATCGGGTTCTACACCTTGACTGATTAAGCATTTGTCCTCCCACTCTTCCCAACGACCCTCCTATCATCGGCCATCGAGATGCAGAACACGTAAGGACCCCCGGCCCACCCACAGCCCTCAACAACGGACATGCAGTCGAGCATACCCCAATAGAGACAAGTGGCCGTCCATGGTGAAACAGCCCGGTTTTACCCTAATAAAAAATTCCATACGAATGGGGAGGGGGGGTGTGGACAAGGAGAGATGAAGCCCTTTCATTGTGATAGGGTGCTATGGGTGCTGCGCGATTTCTGCCTTTAGTTCCCTTGTGGTTAACGCTTTCTGGGAACTTCAGGTATGTTTCCGGAGAAGGCCGCAAATCGGGGATAGACTCTTTCCAGTAATGCTACCATCGAGACCAGTATACATGCTGCACCAGCACATATGAGCAGGAGGATTAGAGGGAGGTGGAAAAGGATTGCGGCATTATTCTTTTCTTCCCTAATCTGGAAACCCGGGGGGGGAGGGGGGCGTTTCTCCGCTCCCTCCGTGATGGATTTGCGCGTTTCTCTTGAGTGCTCGGGTTTGATGTAGATGTTCAGCGCTGACGTTTTGTGTGGGCTGTATGCGACGTTTGAGATGAAGACTGGCGCTGGAAGGTGAGGGTGAGTAAACGGTGGTGGTCTTGAGTGGCTGGATGAGTTGGGCTGCAGGAGAGAGAGTAGCTATGATACGGCTCCTAGGTGACCATCAGATTCAGATACTCCCAGCACCCAGGCTGCATTGAGGCGCCTTCTCGGCTTCGAAGTACCTGTACATACGTAGAATACACCACCCTCCCCTCGCCCTCACCAGTACGGAAACGTATCTCAAGACCTCACATGTCTACAACAAACGAGTCTCGTTTGTATCTCTTGCCATCCCTTTTGTTCTGAATATAGATGGCTTCCAAGATGACCGACAGTATCTCATCGCAACAGTGGAGGAGAAGGTAGCTGCCCATCAGCCGGCCGGCGTGATGGGACGAATGCCCAGTGGTACACCACCACTGACTCAGTCCCTTCCGCTCACCGTATATTCCGGCGCTTCGCACGCGGATTGGATGTGCACTACCTGTACTAGGTACGCACCTTGAAGGTTGGTAGACGTGCTACGCTTCCGATTTCGGCATGCTATCTCATTCGCTCCGGAGAAAGCTTACATGCAAGCGACTCAGCAACATTTAGGAAGAAAAAAGAAAGGAAAGAAAAACTTTGATCTTTGCACGTCAGCTGTTCGCTCCGTCTCTTTGCTCGGGAGATCGATATGCGACTTTCAGCATCTTGGTGCCCAGTCCCAGCCAAACCTGCTAGAACAAGACATAGGGAGAGCTGGATAGAGATTCTGGATTGATTGTCCCCAAACCAAGATCCAGTCGCTTTTCACCTTCTTTGCCCCCCCCCCCCCCCGCGAATACCCATCATCATCCTGGTCAAGTCTTTCAAAGATCAACGGGATTTTCCAACCGGGGGGGGTGGGGTTGTGTCTCGTGACTCTAACGGTCCATGTCAGCTGAGGATGGATAACCGGCGCATATCAGCAATCTAAATCTTCCACCAAAGGCGGAGGGGACTATCCGACTCGCTCTGTTCTTCTCTTGCTGGTGGTGAGTTACTGGGTTTGTTGATTTACATGGTTATGGTCATGGGTCAAGAGCTTGGTTTTCTTGTTGGGATCAGGATGGATCTGGGGTGGCTCTGTGGGGTATGCGCGGACTGACGTCAAGGGTTTTGTCTGTGTCTTAATGTTGACAGTGGTCAGGTCTGGTCAGGTCTGTGAGTGAAGGATGATCTATGATGAGTTGCCCTGTCCGTGATGCGATGCTCTAGTGATCTTGGATCAGTGTCGCCGTCTTGTTTTTCGGTGAGTGGTGGGCATTGGTAGGGTGGAGAAGAATGGACTTCTCGCTGGGAAGAAAGAGGTGTCTACCTTGGCTAACCTTATAGGAAACTTGCTCATGAGCCATGCTTCCGGCGGCAACTGTTTTGATGTGTTCGATATTCCGTCCGGTGTGTCCGCGCTACGACTGCGATCGATGACAATGACAACATAAGCTCCGAGAGCTGGAGGTGACCCTTCGCTTATCGCGTGGCGCGATCTCATCCATACATCGATACGTCATCGGATATACACGTCAACTGGGAAATGAGAAATCCGACGGGAGCATCCTGACCGCGGATAATGAGGCTGCATGGAGAGTGAGCTGTGAGATAGTAGGATGGGATGCGGTTTGTTGGTGCGTCCCGCCCGGAGAGTCGGATAAGCTACGTTTCTGTCTCTCAGGCATAAGGGATGCATGGTGTCTTGTCTGCGCTGCAGTCGTGAGGTTATGGAGCAGTTCGTCTTGTTGGATGGGTGTCTGTATGCACTGCTACGAGTGCGTCTGGAGTCTGCAGTGTTGCGTTATGAAACCATCGTGCTGGGCACGAGTAACACCGGTAGCATGGACGGACATGGCTTCAAAACGGTTTCAGAGAGGAACCTTTACCTCCCAGGGCGACCGAGGCTTATAGCTCATCAACATGGCTGGCTTGGTGCATCAGCAGTACAGCCTGGTGCTTTCTTGTCTTCGATGCTCATCACCTTTCATGTAGTAGGACAGTGCACATCAGCTCATCTGTGTACTGTTTGGGAATGTACCTCTGTTGAGCATTGTGTAACTGATGTGGCTGACTGGCATTTACAATTCATGGAACCGAGTCCCTGTGTCGCTAATGGCTCTCTGGAGATGGCAGTTCACAAATAGCTACACCCCTATACTGCCTTGGCAAGACACCACAGCCTATGTCAAGTTGTGGTATCCGATGATGTGCCTGAATAGCAGTATCAGCTTGCAAGTGATGACCGTAGTCTCTTCCTACGCGTTACGTTCAACGACATAACTACCCGAATGTGTCTCCGTGTCTCACTCTCAATCAGCCACAAGGCGGCCTTTCGTCATCAGAGCACCCGGTGTCCGTTCTCGAATAACTATCATATACAAGGATAAAATCAAATCTCCGACTCTCCAACACGATACCGGTCACTCTAGAATGTCTAGTTAATCTTTCTAAGCACGCATCTTTGGAACAGAATGTACCGTTGACCTGATGCGTTCGCTAAAGAACGACTCAAGTATACAGGACATCATGTCTCGTTCTGCAAGCACGCTTGACCGACGGGTCAGCTCGTATATGACTCAGAACCGTTGCACGAAAGTCCATGTTCGCGGTCTAACATGAATCTGTGGTGGCTACGTCACCAACTCAAGGTCTTTGCCCACTGGGTGGTGGATCTCAAATGAAGTACCGTTTGGCTGAAGATAATATTCAGTCACACCTATAGACAGGTAGCCAGTCCGTATTGGACTGGTATGGTTAAGTTCAGTTTCTGTTTCTTTGGATGTTTCCGGTGTAATGACGCCCCCTGCCATGGGCTTCCTAGGGGCTTGGGATCTCGTGAATATGATGGATCCAGATATCTGATTGGTATACTTAGCACTCATGTATCCCATATTCGGCAGACATATGAGCTCTCGATGTTCGACTCGCTCAGGAGAGCCTAAGAAGTTACGAATCGCAATTTTCGCGAGAGGGCGCGCGCGCAAGAGAGAGAGAGAGAGATACAGGAGGTGAACAAGCACATGCATTACTGCTGCCGGTAACATGTGCCTCGCGGTCGGCGCTTGTTTCACAGCCGAGCAGCTCTATCTATATCATCGGGAGCTGCGGCTTGGCTACTATGGAACCACACCACAAGACGGTCAATGAGATGGCCGTGGTTCACGCACGTTGGATCTGATATCCTTCGTGATCTTAGGACCCCCTGGTCCTTGAGAGGTTACGGACCGGAGTTCGACCAGGAACATATAGTGACAGATCTTCCTCGAGCGAACGTGGTGACATCCGGCTGGTCAGTGCTCACACCCCGCTGTGCAAGATCGAATCGATTCTTCGTCAACGTGGTACAGAGCTTGCGGGTTGGCGCGGAAGTAGAGTTCCGAACTCGTTCAGGTGGCTTGGACTTGTAGCAAAAGTTGATAACTCAGGAATGGGTGATATGGAACGATTTCTTGATTCCTCGGTGGTTTGCTCGATGGAATAGCTAAGATCTCAAGGTGCGCAAAACTCACTTGGTGAATCGCCTCGGATCACGTGGTTTGGATTGCTCAAGAACGCCGACAGGACTGCAGGACCCGTGGAATGAAGGACGTCGAATGGCTTTGGATGGGACTGCCGGTCGCATGGCTGGTTGGAGCCAAGTCGCATCTATTTTGAATTCAGCGATGTCCGGATATGTATTAAGAGATGCAATTCTTGCGCAACGAGAGATAGAGGACTTGTTTAGCTCTTTTCTACCACGTGGAAGCTCTTTCCCCCCCCCCGTATCGTGTCAAGGAATCTCATAGGTCCGTAGCATAGGTTGTATAGCATTTATAGTTAACTTCCTAGCTACTTTAAGCTAATAACTAGTAGGTTTAGCTTCGAGTTAAAGGTTCCCGCGAACATACTCAGCAAAATATAGATCCGCACACACAAACCTTCTCCACTCGAATCCCATCATTAAGTTGCCATATCCGGTCTACACCGAGACTTGAATTGAATCCTGTGGTTTGGAGGTAGAAAATCCGCTCGTTGACCCAGGTACTGGTGATTGGACCTGCCAAGGATGAGTCAAGTTGACCTTGTCATTACATCATCCGCCGATGATCGACTTGGCCGTAGGGCTATGGAGCACATTCACCATGAGACACGCCCACCCTGTGCAATACCACGGCGTGAGCATATCTACCACAAACACTTGCGCTTTTTGCTCGAAGAAGGCGGAAGGCGGGTGTCTCCAAGACTTATGAATCAGGGGACTGGCTCTTATCAACCAATCTTGCAGCACGATCACCAATAAGTCTTTACATCTTATGTACATTGCTTTTTCCACAATCACAGCATCGATCGCCACTATCGCCTTATCCTACACCCTCTACACGGTGATTGGCAGCGATTGACAGGACAAAGCACCCTGTGCAATGGCGATCCGAACCAAGCCGTCGCCATAGGAAGATTTGATCCTCAATCACAATCACCGCCCGGGACTGAACACGGATTCCGGGGAAAGGATTGATAACCCGATAACAACAACTATCCAACCCGTGGTGCCAATGATCAAGACCAGAGGAGCAGTGTGCTTATCGCAATGATGCGCAGCGGTTGAAAATCGCGCTCGCGTGACTGGTTGACAGGATATGAGGAATGGTTATTAAAGCAAAACAAGTGAGAAACAAAGTAAGGTTTTTTTTTTTTTTTTTAGACTCCGTGCTGATAGTGGGTGTCGTGATAAGAGGGTTCGGTGATGAAATCGCGATTGTGATGGAGGGTGGCCGAGGGAACGTGAGAAGGAGCCTGCCTATAAAGACACCCTGGTACTGGCTGTCCTTTTTCGCTTTCGACCTGGATCTAACAGTCCATTCATCGAAAGGCGAATCTACCCGACACCCCAGTGGTAACATGAATCACGCTCGTGAGGACGAAGAGGGCCTCTCTCCAGGATTTCCCTCGGCAACTGGTCTGGGGTCGGAGAATGCGGAGAAAGCAAGAGGAGATGGATCGAAACCGCCAGTCAAACAGCCTCACTTTATCGTCGCTCTCGGAGTTCGGGCAGGAGGAGATGAACCTCGATACTTTCTTAGATGATAACAATGGGGTTCAGCCATTTGCCGGTCGATCGATAGGGCAATCCACGACTGTGATTCGATTGTGTCTCACACGCAACCCCCTTTCTGGTTGATGACTGCGAGGACAGATTGCAGGGTTGCAGGTACGACCCAAATGTTAGACATGGTTCCTTATCTTTGACAGCCGTCCTCAACGGATGTCAATATGCAGAGTTATCAAGGCGATCGAAACCTTCGGGGACTGGGACGGCCAAAAAAGAGGTGAGCACTGCAGTACATAATCCAGGCCCATCCCGGGCTTGTGAATCTCATTTTCTTTCCTGTGTCTCTTGAGTGAGCGAGTAGAAGTGTTTCAAGCTCGTCCTGACCGCCATTTGAAGTGGTGATGCCTGAATATGTTGCAGTGTGGTGGGGGATGGAGGTTTCCTGTAAGGGAAACTGGAAGGGGCAAGCTTGAACTTGGAATGCTGCTGTTGGGCACTCTTTGGCTGCATCGGCCTTTTGTTCTTCTCCCAATACCTTCTTGTTGTGAGGCCGCATTGTCTATCGTCGACATCCAAGGGATACTTTTGCTTCCTCTTATGCGCCACAGCCTACTCCACACTATTTTCCCACACTATTTTCCCACACTTTTCCCCATCCAGATCCCATCCATTGCGGCTCGCCAACCCAGTGATCCACCAACCATCCACCATCCATGATCCGTCGATTATACCCTCTAACTACAACCTACTACCTCTGCACATTCACCCCACCACCCACCACCCACCACCCGTCAGCCTAAATCCCTCCGAAGGTCGAGACAGGTTTTGGTCAACACACTTCCCTTCTAGTCACGTCACGTCTGGTCCTCCTCCCTGAGGCCACTGTCCGTCTCTTTCTACGTCTGACTCGATCAGAATGCTGATCAAGCCGCCTACAGAGCTTCAGGTCGGGTGCTCGGAGGCCGACTTTGAACCTATCGCTTCGTATTGCAAATGCGCCCGCGACAGCCGCATCATGTACGAATAAATAAGTAAGTAAGCATCTGACCAATCTGACCAATCCTGCAGTCAGCATTCAACAAACCTAGCTGCCTTCTATGGCGGTCTAACGAGGACAAGCCATCCTCGTCCTCATGGTGCAACCGACACAGGATGACCAGGTGAACTCTGTCACACTCCACATCCATCAACCCGCCTGCCAAGCAAAGGATTCCTGGATTGGGCATTCCGCAGCTGAAGGCTTGGAGAGGATGAAAGGATGCGTGAGATGGCGGATCAAGCTCAGCATCTCGGAAGCGGGTTAGTTTGGGGGAGGGGGATAAACTTATGGGGTACTCCGTACTCCGTACAACCAGCCGGTTTCGTCCTTCCGTCATCCAGCAGCAATGACGAAAATCCCATAGTGTCGGACCCCCAAGAAGTGGAACTGAGCCGTTCTATCACGATACCCATACACATTATGGATGGATGAACTATTGTCCCTCTACGCTGGGTAAAGTCTGCATTTGCCTTCTCCTTGGTCAACTACCTCCGGTCGGTGGCGTCCTCGCTTGATTGTCCGTTGTGAATGTTGCATGATGTTTTGTTTTCTTTTACTTTTTTTGGCTGTTTACTTTGCCTCACGCACGGCAAGGGAGCTTTAACCGACCACCTCCCCCCCTTGAAACATTCATCCATACCTGCCGAAGGTTGATCCCGATCACGTCGACCAGGCTTGAGAACATGCTATTACGACGGTGGACTTACTCGAGCAGGTTAGACCCAGGCACGACCGATTGTTCAGTTGGTCAGTGTGTTAATCCAGGGTGCCGTCGGAAGTTGGAGAGCTGCATCCGGACGAGAAAGGGAACAACCCTAAGCCGTGCTTGGTTGCGTGGCTGTCGTCTCAGATCCCTGCCGCCCAGGCTATACGGACTATCTTATAGTGGATGATGGGCTGTCATTGGACGCCTCTTGGATAGTTTGACTCTGGTGGGTTGACGGAGCATCATGGCGGTTGACGGGGGATGACGGAGGTTGGTGTGGTGGTGGTGGTGGTGGTGGTGGTGGTGGTTGTTGATCTGACCCGCGATCTCGAGTCATGGAACTGAACTCAAGCTGAAGGGTGGGTGCCTCGCTCCGAGGAACCACTAATTAGTCATCCGGAGATAAGACGAACGGACCAGTCATCCACCCAACAAACAGTCCAAACACTCCGCTTCTGCGGGTTGACCTTCGCCTCCCTTTCCTCTTCCAGCGATAATTGCCTTTGCCACTTCACCTTCCCCCTCATGTCATTTGTTGAACGACAGATGTCTCGTGCCATGGGGCAAAATTATCCACATCCACCCACACACACATACATCACCCCTTTTTGCATGTGAGCTGATCCTCTGCCTTCTTTCCCTGCTGATGCTGTGTTAGCGGACAACAGTGTTATGTTGCCTTCTTCTTCTCACCCCCACCCCCGCTGTTCCGGACGGTCGCTTGTACTCAATCCTGTACTTTTGATCGATGCTGGTCGACACAGAAGCCGAGGTCACGATTACGTTGCCTAGCTCATTTACCCGGACAACGATTGGTCCCGATGACCAAGGCTAATTACACTCTTATCAGCTTATCTGCGACTTCTTATCTCTGGTCCATTATGGGTCGTTTAGCGTGGTCGACACCGATTATCAAGCACTAGCGCGGTGGACCTCGCGGTCGTTCCTCGCGTGGGGCCGAAAGGGAGCAAAACGTGCTCTAGGAACTTTGTCGTTTGGAACAACGGGGACGGTATGGCCCGTCTGGCGGTAGTCAGTAGCCAGACAGAAGTCCTGTGCTCTCTTGCCCGTCTTGTTCACTGGACCCCAGACTCGACACCGACCGGTGATGAGGGCTAGTTAACGGTCACCGTGGACGACCTGGCCACGGCTTGGCTCTATCACATCCTCCATTCTTTACAGTACGCCTAGCTCCGCCGGTCTCGCCACCGCAGGGCTTGGGATGACGGGGGTGGATGTGGCCGACTCTTGCTCCGTGCTTTTGACACCGCGATGTGCACTGTGCTTCGGAAATGCGAATGGGTCCCCTCTTGAGAAGGATGACGATGATGTTGAGGACGATGATCACCAGCGTCATCGTCAGTTTGAGCCGGCATGTCCAGCACTACTCTGGACCATGGCTGTCGAGCCAAGTTGGATTGATCTGCTATCACCAGAGCGCGAACCGACTCGGGTATTCTTCGTGACGCGATCTAGTAGCTGCATATCCGAACGGGGATCTGGCCATGGAAAACTACGATGCCGACCGGGATGCCAATTTGATTGCTTCAGACTGATGTGTCTGTCTGTCTAGGCCGCGCCTCTCTTGCCTCTAGACGCTGGGCTTGTGTTCGAGGTAAAGTTAGCCATGACCCGCCGTGCAGGGTGGATCTGCATTCATCAACCTGAATCGTGGAAATCTCCATTGATTAATATTCCACAGAGTGGGAATGGAACAGAAGGGAGGGGTTGCGGCTGTAGGGATTACACTCGTAGCGTGGGTGGCCATTTTCCCTCCCATGCCATCAGCTTGTGTTCAGTACTGCCGCCGGTTGTCAATGCTTGTTTTCTCCGGCTGATACGCGCTTGAAAGGGGTGTGACGAGCGTGACATTACCCACTAAGATTACCGGGTCATACACGGGTTCGGGTAAGTTAGGGATTTTGGGCAGCTCAGCCTTCTCGGTGAAGTAAGTTACATAGTAGCAGAGTAGTACAGTCAGTGCATGGGAGACTTGACTTGACTACTGTCCCGGAGGACGGTCCTCCCACGGTTTCCCCCCTCTCTCCTCCTCCGTATGCTGTTGCTACTTACCTGCTGGTGACTGGACAGGCACCTGCTGCCTTGGGGTTAGCTGCAGCTTGGTGGGCGGGACTTTTCCGAACGCACTCCAACATCAAGCTTCTACTCTTCCGGTGACGGAAAGCCAGGGAGCATTGATCACTTTCTCGGACTGTGAGGGTGTCTGTCCAATGCAGGAAAATTATGTCATGATCTGATAGGCATCGCCATAATTAGAGCGAAGCTTGGGGACTTGACGTCGACTCTTTCACAACCGGTTGACTGCACTAAACCCACACATCCACCGTGCTCGGGAGGGAAAAGGACAGCAACCTTAATTTGAGCGGTCGTCAAGGACTGGCTCCATGCCATGTGCTTGACCGGGCGGTGGTCCGTCCTATCCGATCAAAAGAGGGTTGGGAGTTGGGAGGGAGCAGTGTGTCTCGTCCGGACCAGACGGACTGCCCGAAACGAAGTGTGTCCCATGGTCCCGCCCCGCCGTGCACAGGGACACCGACTGAGCACCAACACACTCTATAGTTACGATGCACGGTGCGATGATTTTGTCGGGACTGCCAGTGGCTGGTAGCTTGGTCCCTGCTTTTTTCACTCTAGTCACTCTATCCCTCCCTCCCTTCCCCCCGTTCGGTGAGACAGGCATAGGTCCGGGTTCAGGCTCACCGTTCTGTTTCTCCGATGGACGGCGCCGCCGTTTCCTTATCCCATCCATGAACGACCTCCAAGGCAACAATGGCGATAGCTGCGCAGTCCCAGTATCTCAAGCTCACCGGGCGAATCCTAATTGCAGCTTCGCTACCCCAACAGCATTAACCGATGCAGTGGCTACTCCATCGGCCCCCAGAAAAAGGAAGGATGGGGATTGGTCCGACATGCATGTAAAGCTGCATTCTCTGTCCCTGTTCGGATTTGATTCCAACAAGGTGCTGTTTAGTCTGTTACTAGTCGAGAGGGTACGTAGTTAAGGTCGCGACTACTCGGGGAGAAAGAGATGAGAGAGGGGCAGGTGAGGGCGCAAAGACGCTCAGATCCCCTCTGTCTCGCGCCGGGCATAATTATAATGACCCTAGCTATAACTACCTGCGATTCGGCCGGTCATCGGCAGGGGAGGTGAAGAGCGAGGGTCATGATATAGATCCACTGGCTGCAGACAACAACACCAGGTCACCGGTACCGCTTAGGGGTACAAGGAAAGGTCTCCGTGGAAGATCCGATCTCGAACGACGGAAACTCCCATTCCCCTTCCCCCCCAGTCCCTCTCTACCCATGCATGCTCTTATTAATCTCCATAGCATCATCGTTCCATGAGTGAACGCAAGCGAGAAATCTGAGGGAAAGTGAAAAGGGCATTCTGTCTGCGCAGGAAAAAAAAGGGCGGGGGGGATGCGGAGCGAGTCAATAACAGGTGGGAAATCCCATCCCGAGGCTCCCGACTGAATCATCCGCTGGGAGGACGTTTACTGTATGTATGTGATGCACACTGCACTTGGGAGTTAGGCCTTTTGACTGTTGAGTACACGTCTTAGCAGTGAAGAGAGGAAACAATGGCTTGGCTTTTCCCGACCACTTTAATTCCATAGTAGTATATGTACTTAGCAGAGTAGTTCGTATAGCCTGCCCACTCTTTTGCCCCCCTCCCTCCTCTTGCTGCGTTGGACCCAAAGTACCTACCCTCCCCACATCCGGTTGGTTATAGTTGCTGGAGAGGAGATTCACTGGGTGTGATTGGTGGGGACCGAGACGACCACAGAGGAAGGATCCGGATCGGTTTCTCATTTGGGTCTTGGGTTGGGCGTAGGTGTCTAGCTCGGGGAGTGGGGATTTTCTAGGCTGGCTTAAGACTTGCCTACGTGTAGGACCTTTCCCGTTTCTTCATTTCGTTGAAAGGGCGACCGTCTTTGGGATTGGCTTTAAGGAAAGGAAAAGAGAGACAGAAGAAGACAATATGTGTCGGTGTCAAAAGTCTGATGCCACTCTGCAACATGACTGACTGAGGTATCCTTATATGTTGCAGCAGAGAGATTACGTCGAGGAAAATACCAGATTGGGGAGGGGGGAGGGGGGCAATACTTTGTCTCTTTCATGATACTACTGAGTGATGGCAGTAATCCCCGGGAGGCGGAGACCAGTCAAAACCGAGAAACAAAGTGAATCTCAAATCATAACCAATTGTTCGAAGTTAATCTACCTGCGCAGCTTACTTTTTAGTGCTGCTGGGTCTTCGAGAAAGTCGTTCCCCTCCCCCCATCTAAAATAACCGCTAATCCTCGGGTTGGAGGTTTCGGTAATACTGCGGTATGGACTAGAAAGACTAGACAGAGAGATACAGTCTGTATTTCCTCGTACTGAGTACCCCGTACTGTCCCTCTTTCTCACTCACCCTGGCCCTGCATCGAGCTTACCTTACCTTAGTTTTCCCGGCCACGGCAGTGCTTCTTTGGATCTAAAAAAGAACCTGCCTAATTACTGCACTGCATTCGCCTAGTGTCTGCGCTTACTGCATAGCTGGATGGAGATTGCCTCCATCCTGCCTGCGGATCTAGGCCGAAAGACAGACACGGACGCGGACTAGCATTGAGAGGAGGGGCAACGGAGAGACCAGAGGGAGGGGGGAAAGAAGTAATACCCTTCAGGACAACAAGCAACAATGAATGGCATACAGAGAGAGAACTGGAGGTTGATACCCGACATCGCAATGGATCAGACCAGCTATGGAGTATGGATACTAACCACTACACTAAATCACACTTGTATATAAGACATCATCCCGCAACGTCAATGGGGAGGTTTTAGCTGGGGAATTCCTTTTTTTGTTCTTCTGGGTTTTCTCTATCTTCCTCTTCTCCTCTCATTCTCTCTTGTCTTCCGCCTTGTTCGCCTGGTTCGCCTTCTTCTCTCCTGGCCATCGATTTCCGCCTCCAGGCCTCTTTTCCCCATTAGATTCAGCGGAACGGAGACTCCATTTAAATTACCAGACCAGACGCCCGCTGCCAAGGGACAAATCAGAAACAGGCAGCCCGTTCGCTCGGTACGGGAGGTGGATTCGGTCTTGCCCCCCAATTTAACCTATTGGCGGACCACTGGGATTGTCTACTTTTGCCTAGGTTATTAAGTACAGTAGGTAGGTACACTTTTTTTCTCTTTTGGACAAGAAACGAAGGCTGTCTCTCCCCATTGGCAAATCATTTGATTCTAAGCAACCGCTTGCCGTGAGTCTGAAATAATAATTAGATCTGATTGTCTCGCTTTCCTTTCCCCCTCCCCCTTCGCGCCGTCCCCCCCAAAATTGAACACTATAATCACCTTGATTAATGATCTTGTTGTGTTTCGATCTTCATCGTCATCAGTCATCGATTTGCCTCTTTTGTGCCGGAGACTTTTAAGTTACTGACGGGTTGTCAGACTGGAGACTTACTTCTAACTACTACTAGTAGTCATTACATCCAGCCATTTGATCCAGGGTTTCTCTTCTCTCTTCAATTCTTGTCTTCTTATTTCTCTTGGATTACCCTCGTGATTCTTCAACTTCTTCTCTTGGTGACCTTTCATCTGTTCTTTTCTTTTTTTTTTCCCTTCTCTTCTTTGCCTCGCCCATTCCCATTGCTCTTGTTCAAGATATAGTTTCCCACCGCGTCATGTGTTGGAGGGTCTAGCCCCTCCCATCCCGTCAGCCATCAGCATCAGCAGCAGCAGCAACTACCGACAACACAAGACAACACCACAGCCAAAACTCCATTCCACTACCAGTGATCTGCTGTCCATTTGACCATTTACCCTTTCGACAAGGCAACCCGGCCCTGTGTAATTGCGACCATCCGACGTTCTTTGAGGGTGGGGAAATTCATCAAGGTGGAACAACACGGGGAACTCTTTTTCTCTTTCTCACATCAGGCTTTGGCTCTTTCTCATACCAGGTATGCACGCACCATCCATGGATTGAATCAGGAAAAGCCGGCGATAGGGCCAGGGACTTGCATCCTGCTGCGATCGAAGGCAAATCAACGGCCGTTGATTGATTCAATTGATCTCACCATCATTTGGTTCTTCTTTCTTATTCTTCTTTCTTTCCACTAGAAAAATAGCTTCGCTTCTCCTGCACCTCCGGCTGAACTGCCGTCCTCCCCTCCTCCTCGCCTATTTGGGATTGTTCATCTATTAATATTGATCCTGAAGAGAATACTGTCTGCCTTTTTTGGGGACAAGAACTGAGTAGGTTTAACCTTTTTCTACTCGTTTCTTTTGTTTTTGCTTTCTTTTTTGACATATTAATACTTTCAACCTGCTCTCTCTTTCTCTCTGCACCCATCCCTACCTCACATCTTATCCCCATTTAATCCCTACACACTGAGAGTTTGCTGGGATCTCTTTTCCGATTATTATCCGGAGAATTGACCACCAGACGGTCAGAGAGCCAAAGGAAAAAAGAGAGTTGCAGAGTGAGTTCGAAAGAGTTTGAATTGAATTGGTCGTGGTTTATTTATTTTATTTTGTTTTTTGGAATATTCGTTTAGGGCGGGTAGAGAGGAAATCTTTCTTTCGAAGTCCATTGTTGTTTCATGGCTCGTGCTGCCAAACCAACATCCACCCGGCCAACCCCCCCCCACCTCCAACTGTACTACTACTGCTTGCTCTCTCTCTGTCTCTTCTGCTGCTGCTGCTCTTGCTTCTCCGACTCTTTCCCGTCTCTTTGCATTCCCTCTTCCTCTCCGTCTCCCTCGCGCTCTCTCTTTTTCCCCGTCCCGGGTTCTGTCGTCGCCCGTTGTCGTGGTGGTGTCGAGTCGTGTCTGATCGACTCTCTCCGCACCGACAGTTACTCACTCACTCACTCACTCACTCACTCACTCATTCACTCACTCATCAATATCTCTTTCTTGTCTGTTCTTCCTTTTCTTCACCTACACGTCTTCTACTTGTCCAAAAACTGGTGGTGTGTTCTCTCTTCCCCATCCTTTCCCTTCCAATCAATCAATTCCCTGCTGCTTGTTCGCTGTTTGGTCTTTCTTGGTGGTTTTTCTTTTCTTTTCTTTTTTCCCTGTTCCCCCCTCCACTACCACCCACCACCACCACCACCACCAACCACTACTGCAATTTCCTCCCTCCCACTCTTCCCTTCCACTACTATTCTTATCGCCTTTCCCGCTTGGTCCCTTTCGCCCGTCTTTCCCGATTGCGCTTTTCTGCAGCTCTTATCTGGCCCGGGCTTCGACTCTCTCTCTCTCTCTCTCTCTCTCTCTCTCTCTCTCTCTCTCTCTCTCTCGACTCCCACTAGTTCTTTTTGGTCGTTTTCTTTTCTTTTATTATAATTCTTTATTAATCACTTGAGTCCGTCAGATTGCCCTGTTTCTGCCCGGTCTGCCCCTCGTGGGCCCTGCCAATAGCACTCGCCCCCTCCCCCCATCCCACACCCAGATTCGGTCATGATGTCTGGGTTGAGTGGTGTGCGACCGACGCAATCCGCGGCATTTGCCTCGACCTTACATTCCGCCGACCCCGACCGCCGCTCCTCCACCACCACCACCACCACCACCACCACCTCTAACAACTATCGTTTCCCTCATCCTCCTCCCTCGTCCTCTCAACTCTCCGACGATCTCTCCTTCGATTCTCCTATCTCGCCTGCCGATTCCTCTCAGGCTCAGGACGGTTTACTCCACGACTCGCTGTTTCCCGAGTGGAAGTCCCCCCGAGAGAGTAACGACTGTCCGGATGAGATGCAAAGAAATGACCCTTTAGCAACCCAGATATGGAAGCTCTATTCTAGGACTAAGGCCCAACTCCCCAATCAGGAGCGTATGGAGAACTTGACCTGGCGCATGATGGCAATGAGTCTCAGACGCAAGGAACGGGAACGCGTTGAGCAGTCTAGGTAGGTGGCGTCCGCATCACCGCCTCTCCCCCCCCACGGTCGCTCTTGCGGCAATGATCGCTCACATATTTCTTCCCCATGCCAGCCTGTCGACGAGACACAGCATTTCGGGTCCGAGTGGGATCGCCCAGCTACGTCTGGCCGACCGGACGCCAGTCGCCTCGCACCAACCCTCCACTACCGACCTGGCCGCGGATCCCATGAACCTCGACGATTTCATTGTTCCCTTCGAATCTCCTTCCGATCACCCCTCTCCTGTCACAACCAAGGGCGAGACAAACTCGGCCGCTATTCCGATCAAATCCACTCGAAAGGAACATCTGGTGGAGCCAACCCCCGTGCCCGCCTCGTTTACCCACCCTCCTCAAGACCAGCGGAAGAACAGCGAATTTGGCTACGTGCCTCGTCGGGTCCGCAAGACTAGTATTGACGAGCGCCAGTTTTTTGGTCTCCAGGTCCCCACCCGCAAGCGACCGGCCGAAGCGTCTCCGCAAGTGCCACCCCTGTCGAACGCGATGTTGGCCCACCATGACCCCGACCTGGCAGGTGCTGTACCCGACTACACACTGGATGCGTCGTCGGCGTTCGGATTGCACCACGGCAACCACCAGCCCGCTCACCCCTCCAACCACACTTCTCCCAATGTGCCGTTTGGCTTGGATACGTTCAACCTGGGCGATGATCCGATTCTGACCTCGGCGGGTCCCTACCAGACCAATTTCACGTTTTCGCCCAGCGATTCGCCCATGACGTCAGGAAACCCGTTTGCCAATTTGTATGCTCACACACCCGTCGCCTCGTCCTTGAACTCGACCGATTTCTTCTCCCCTCCGCCTTCAGGGTACCAGTCGACGGCCTCGACGCCGCAGCCGGCCTATGATGGCGAGCATAACCTGTATTTTGACATGCCGTCGATTGATGCGCGTACGCAGCGGCGGGTTCCCAACTACGTCACGCATCGCACGTCGAACCTGTCGGCATCGTTGCAGCCACGTTACATGTACAACCAGGACCAGTCCCACCACACCAGCAACCCTCCTTCCTCGATGCACTCTCCCGGCTACCCTATTCCCCAGCCGCAGCACGTGGATCCGACGCAGGTTCTTGGCGACTTTGGCACGGGCGCTTCCCACGCAGCCATGTTCAGCTTTGGGGCTGATTCGGACAACGAAGATGACGATGGCAACCAATTTTCCGACCGTGCCGGATTGGCCATGCCCAACGACTTGGCTGATGAGGCTGCGGACCTCAATGCAGGGATGCAGTGGGATGGTCAATTTCCGGGCTCATTCCACTCGCTGCCTGGTTTTGCGGCCCAGCATCGTAAGCATGTGACTATCGGGTCGGCAGACATGATGGATACTCCGAGTGAGTGGAACCAAGGCGGCAGTCTGGGCCGGACGCACGGATCGGCCGCCTCGGTCAGTGAGGTCCGCAATCGGGAGCAGGATCCCCGTCGGCAGAAGATTGCACGCACGACCTCCACCCCGAACACTTCTCAGCTTTTACGTCAGAGCATGAGCGCCAATAATACCTCTCATACGTCCCCCAACACCCCGCCCGAGTCTGGTTTGAGCAGTGCCGTTCCCTCCCGTCCGGCCAGCCCCGGAGGCTCCAAGAACGGTGAGAGCAGCGGGCCGACTACCTGCACGAACTGTTTCACTCAAACAACTCCCTTGTGGCGCCGCAACCCGGAAGGGCAGCCTCTGTGTAACGCCTGTGGCTTGTTCCTAAAGCTGCATGGTGTGGTGCGGCCCCTGTCACTCAAGACGGACGTGATCAAGAAGCGCAACCGCAGCAGTGCCAACAGTCTGGCGGTCGGTGCGCCGCGGTCGTCGAAGAAGTCGGCGCGCAAGAACTCGGTGCAACAGGCGAGTGTGACCACGCCCACCTCGAGCCGGGCTCAGAGTGGCACGACCTCGTCGGAGTCCCCGCCTGCAATGCCCGGGGGTCCGCCGTCCTCCAGCCGTGCTGCGGGAGTGGTGCCTATTGCGGCTGCGCCTCCGAAGTCCACCCCGACAACATCCTCCCCTGGTCAGGCTCGCACTTCGGTTCAAGTGGCGCCTAAGCGTCAGCGTCGGCTGGAAAAAGCCACGGACGTGGACGCTATGGATGATTCCAACAAACCGAGTCTCTCGTCGGCGGGTCGTTCGAAGGTGGTGCCATTGGCCCCGGCCATGCCCCCTGCTGCCGCCAACCCTGTCAATCATAGTATCGCTGGTGGACAGGGAGCGAGTCAAGAGTGGGAATGGCTGACGATGAGTCTGTGAGGGCAGCTCATTACTTGCCTTTTTTTTTCTTTTTTTCTCTTACCTTAATCTCGATAATCGTCGACTGTTGATACATCTCATTGTCGACCACCCTATCAACACTCCTTCAAAATCCTTACCATGATATAGACATGATGACCACGTCGACTCCAGTCGCCGCCGAATCCAAGCCGATTGCATATTCTCGCTAGCCGAGTGGATGCGCAGTGTGACTGTTTCTAATGAACTCTTTCTTGAGTCGACACGTGGAATTTCCCTTATCTCTTTTCGGGGGATGGCCAGAAGTAACAGAATAATGGCGTGATGTTTGTTATCGGGCGAAAGGTGAAAAGATCCGGATGATGATGACCCTCGCTCTTCTCTTTTTCTCTCCAAGGGCGGAATTATCAGCTTGATGTCGTCTTTGTTGTGAACTTCGTGTGTGTGATTTGTTTTATCTTGCTTGATACAATCGCGTCTGTCCCGGCTCCCAGTCTCTTGTTTTGTTTTGCTTTCTTCGTTTATGATTTGGTTCTATTTATTGAGACTTGGGACCGGGCAGAAGTGCGCATCTCATTGTTTGGTTTTTGACCTTTTTTATATGCGGATAGAGTTTCATGGATGAGTTTATGCTTTATGTGTATGTCGATGGCTTCTTTTTATGGTTTTGTTAGTGGGTCTAGTGGAATTCGAGATTGATGATTATGGTATTGTTTTTGGTTGGTGAGATAAGGTAGTAGATCTGTAGGTCTGATTGGGGTCTAGGGTGGTAGCAGGGGTTCAGGTAGGAATATCATTTGTATTGGTTTGCAGTCTAATGTCCAGTCTAATCTCGCGACTGCTAAAGGCACCATCCTCGCCTGGAGGGTACAGTACTCGGGATCCATGATCTCCCATCCACACTCAAACTGAGTCAGTCTACCGCATTTTCACGACTGTCGATTCCTCTCGTCTTGGCTTCACGACTCCGTCTAAACCGAACCCAGAAATCCAAGGCGAAGACATGGATGGCAACGACCCATTACCCCCAATCTCACACCTTCAATCTGGAAAGTCCAGTCTCCAACCCCGTCAGTCCTAAGTCACCTTTACGAAACATCAATCCCCTCCCGCCTCGACGCCCATCGCACAAGCCAGCCCCATCGTATGCGCCACCATGCCGACGAGCACGAGCACATGCCAGAAGGCATGGGACGACCACAGCATGAAGACCTTACTGTGCGGGTACCATCGTTCGGGGATTTTATTCTTTTGGTGGGGGTTCATTTTAGCCTTTTTGCTTGTGTGCGTGCTCTCCACGGCATTCTTTTTGGGGTTTGTATATAGGGATGGATAGCACGGTGGACGTGTGTAAGATGGAGGAGTTGGGGG
>NW_020291575.1:0-22150 GCF_003184765.1 Aspergillus aculeatinus CBS 121060 | reverse complement strand
TAATCTTTTATTTAAAAAAATAAAAAATCTAGCTATTAAATATAGTTCTAATTTTAAATAAATAGTTTTTTATATAGCTAATAATATTAATTTTAGTAATAATTTAGATTATACTAGCTTAATAAAATATATTATTTATTTATTTAATAAACTAATTAATTAATTAAATAAAAAATAATATTATATAATTTTTTTAATAATTAAAATAGAATTATTAATTCTAACTATCTTAGCTAAGTAACTTTTTTAATAAAAATAATTCTTTATATAAATAGGATTTAACTTTAAATACTACTTTTTAATATTATATAATAATATTTAAATAGTTTAAATACTAACTAGTCTTATTTTTTTTAGACTAGTCTAAAATATATTAATATAGCTAATTACTAGTTTAGATAAAAAACTCTAAATAAGACTATTAATATTTACTAGATTTTAACTAATAAAATAAAAATAAATAGTCTAACTAAGTAATTTAATAATTAGAAATACTAATATTTTATTTAATAACTTAGTATAATAAGAATTTAATTATTTAATTATTTTTTATTCTAATACTCTATTTATTTTATTTATTTATTAGTCTATTTATTCTAGTTTTAATAGAAACTATTATTTTTTTAAAACTATAAGAATATATTAAACTAAAAGATTATCTAGATATTAAAATTCTAAGCCCTAGTCTTTTTAATTTAATTATTTAAATAAGAGCTATTATTCTAGTCAATTTTATCTATTCTATTCCTATATTCCTATTCTTATCTATTAAATGTTTCTAGTTTTTTATTTAGGAAATTAGTAAATAAAAAAAATAGTTTAAATAATCTAATATTTTCTATTATTTCTATTTAGTTTAGTTTAGTTATATTAATTAGAATTATATATTAAATTCGGTATTCTATTTATTTTCTTATTTATTTAATTTTTAATATTTTTAATTTTATAATTCTTTATTTTAACTTTACTTTCACCTTACTTCTACATATAATTTGTATGGAAAAGTAAAAGTTAATTAAATCTTATCTAAGAGAACCGAAACTCTAATATATAAATAGCCGATTTATTCGGAAAGTTGGTAATATATAGATATTATATTTTATTAAAAATAAGAATTTTTTTAAGATTTGCTTTATAAATTATTTTAACTTAATATTATATATTTAATACTAAGTAAAAGATTTATTTTAAAAAATAAAAAAAATTTTATATATTTATATAGATAATTTTATTATATTCTTAAAAATATTCAAGAATTGTTTTTAGTATTTAAAGTATTTTTTTAAAAAATATTAAAAAATAAGAATTATTTTATTATCTAATAAATTCTTTCTTGGATTTCTATTTATTAAAATTCTTAGATAGAATACAAATATTTTTGGTATAACTAACAACTATTAAAATAAAAATAGTAATAATTTTAAAATTTAATTTTTTAAAAATTCTAATAGAATTAAATTACTTTATTAGTTTAATAAATTAATTAAAAGACTATGTACTTTTTTATATAAAAATAATTTATTTTTTCTAATAATATAAGATATTACTTATAAAAATAATTTCTGATAGTTTTAGTAAGATTATACAGAAAAACTATATAATAAAAGCTTTACTAACTAAATTAATAAATATAAAATTTTAGTTTTTTTATATTATAAAAGACTTTTTCTGTAAGAAACTAGTATTTATATATTTTAATAAGACGCGGATACTTTGTATTAATATTAATATATTAAAAAAAAGAGAAATAAAAGTAATACTATTTTATACTTTTTTAAATAATTAGTTAAATTTAAAATTTGATTTAGAATAAATTTTAATTATAATTTTATTAATAGATACTATTTAGCTAATTTTTTTAATTAAAAGCTTAATAGTATAAAATATAATTACTAGTTTATAAAATTTAAAATATTAGATTTATTTTATATAATTTAAAAATATAGATATTTTATTTAGACTACTTGAAAGATAGTAGTATATACTAATTATTAAATAATTAAATTATTCTTAGAGCAGGTCTTTCTAATATTAATATTAGTAATTTAACTAAATCTAAGATTTATTTAAATAGTATAATATTTTCAATTTTTTTATTTATTTATAATCTATAAATCTAAAAAACTATATTTAATTTCTAATATATTTTTAAGATTATTATTTTTTGCTATCGGAACTGCGGATAATAATAATTTTTATTTAAATATATTATAAAATAAATTTATAATACTGTTAGTTTATTTTATAAAGAATTTTAAGATTCGAGTATATAAAAATTATTCGGAGAATTCTAAATAGTCAAAAATTATTAACTAGATTAAAAAGAATAAAAAAGCCTAAATAAAAGTTAATTTATTTTTTTATATAAATAATAAACTATTTTTTAATATTTAATATTCTTTATATATATTAGGATTTATACTTAAAAAAATCCTCAAGAACATATATAATATTTTTAGTTATTTAGAAAAAGATTAATTAATTAAGAATTTAGAAAAACTAATATTTTTAAAATATAAATATTAGATAAAACAGTATATTATATACTATTATAAATTATAAAAAAAAGAAAATATTTTAATACCAACTATATAATTAATTATAATTTATTTTTTTTATTAGTATTCTTTTATATTCTATCAATTAATATTATAACTATATTATCTAATAATAAAAATAAAAAAAAGTATAATATTATTTTAACTATTATTTATAAATATATAAAATATATTATAATTATATTAAATTAATATTATTAGAATATAATATAATAAATAAGTCTACTACTTAAAGACTTATATTTAGTAATTAAAAGATTTTTAAAATTTTTATTAATAATTAAAATTTAAAATTTTTATTTAATTTATAAATAGTTTTATTTAAATTACTTAGTATTAAGCAGCGGTTTATAACTGCAAGTTATATATAAATAGATAAATAAAATAAAAAAATTAATTATATAATCAAAATCTTTTTATATTATATAGTTATTTTTTTAATAGAAACAGCCGACTGGTATAAGTTATTTTTATAATTATAAATAACTCTAAATTTCTATAAAAATATATTTATTTAATTTTTTTTATATATATTAATATATAATATAAAATTATTAATAATATTAAATCTTAGTATAATAATAGTTTTTAAATTAATCAGTCGACTATAGAATTTTATTATATATATAACAGTAATAGAAGTACTTTAGATAATATAAATAAATATAAAACATTAATATAACATCTAGTATAAGAATATAATATTTAAAAAAGAAAATTTAATAAAGCTTTATTTTTATTAAGATTATAAGATTTTAGTAATATTAAAAAAAGCTTAATAATGTATTTATAGGATTTTTTAAAATTCTAAAAAAAATTATTATTAACATATTTTATTTAGTTGTCTTCAAATTTATAGATTTATTTAGTTATTAGTATTATATATTTAGAATCTTATATAAAAAAGTTAAGAAATATTTTAAAAAAGAACTTTTTTAACTGTTAATTTTCTAAATCTAATCTAATTACTAAAGAATTATATAAGATTAAGATTTTATTCAGTTAATATCTTTAAAATAATAATTTTAAATATTTAGTAAAATAGTTCGGATATACGGACAAATATAATATATAATATAAAGAATAAGATTTATAAAAGATAAAAAAATTAATTAAAAAATATAATTAATACTATTCTTAACTAACCGGTAGTCTAAACTTAGAAAAACTAATATATATAATTTATATTTTAGAATACAGTTGTTTAAGATAATAGTAACTATTTATTTTATTTTTATTAAACTATTTATTTTATTTTTATTAATTTATTTACTTTATTTTTATTAATATAATATATATATTTCTTTATTCTTTTTTTACTAATATATTTTTTATTAATATATTTTATTATTTTTTTATTATTTTTTTATTAATATAATTTATAATAACTTCTACGAAACAGAACTTTAGTATCTGATTTAAAAAAAAAAGAAATATTAATTCTTACTTTTTTTAATTTTTTTTATATTAAAATATATCTATTCTAATAAAAGAAAACTTATTTTAAACCCGGATTAGTATTAAAAATACTAAAAAATTGAAAAAACTGGTATTTATCTTAGGCTTAGAAATTATTTAATTTAATGGTTTTTTTATAGTCTTTTTAAACTCTGTTTTAAAATAATATTTAATTTTAGATTAGACTTCGGCTCTGTTTTTAGTTACTTATAATAAAATAGTTCAGATTCTAAATTTAATTACAACTTTTTTAAATATAAAGAACCTAAGTTAAAAAAGTATATATTTAAATATAATAATAATTTAGATCTTAAATCCAGTTATAATCTTTTTAAATATAAATTAAAGAAATATTCTAAATCTAGTTATAATTCTTCCGAATATAAAAAATTAGATAATCTTTTTATATTATTAAACTTAGAAACTAACAACTCTAAAATTAAAATATTTAAGTAAAAGAATAAAAATAAAAAAATATTAGACTATTAAAATATTAATTAGATCCCGGGTATTATACTTTAGTACCCCGACTATAATATTAATAAAAAAATTTTAATTATTTAATTTATTAATTATTAAATATTAATAAACTTATTTTTCTAATATTTTCAGCCATCTTTAACCCTCCTAATATATATTAAATCTAAACTGCCGAAATTTAAAATTGGATAAATATAAAATAACAGCTATATTTATAGATATAAAATAATTTATAATAACTCAATTATTTATATTTTTTATTAGTTATAAATTTATTTAAATATTTATTAAATTATTAAGTAGTATAAAAAGAATATTTCTAAATAATACCTCGAGTTTTTTAATATTTTATTTAAGTTTAAGTTAAAATATAAGATTAAAAAAAAGATTCTATAATTATTCTTAATTTAAATTAGAAAAATAGAATAAGTAATAGAAGATCTTAATAAAATAATAGAATATTAGTAAATAAATATAATTAACTAAAAAATTAATATTTTTTATATAGTATTAGACTTAAAAAATAAGATTCTTAAAAAATTAAAGTATAATATATTAAAAAAAATAATAATATATAATAAGTTGATTATAGAAAGTCTTTAAATAAAGTATATTTATATAATTAGATAAATAAAATCTAGAACTAGATTAAAATAAAAAATTATATAATTCCAGCTGTAAAAACTTTTCTTCAGAGAATTATAAATATAAAAAATTTTATAAAATATTTAAAAAGAAGATTACTATAGATAAATAAATAAAAACTAAAATAAAAAGAAGATAATATTCTAATTTAAATAATAAAAAGTTTATTTAGTTTTTTTTTAATAATAATAATATTTTTATTATACTATCTTTTATAAATTCTAATATTAATATAGTAAAACTTTATAACTGGGTTGTTAATTAATATTTTATATAAAAGAAGTCTATTATAAAAATAATAAAAAAAAATCTTAGTAGTATTTTTAATTTTAATTTTTTATTTAAAAATATTTTGGTTTTAAAAGACTTATTTAAGAATAAATCTTATCTATCTGATACTATTACTACTAATATTTAAAAATTTTATATTATAATTTTAAAAATCTATTTTTTTAGTATAAAAAAAGATATTAATTTTATATTCTTAATATACAAGTAAAATATTCTTATAGATATTAAATACTAGTTTTTTATATAAAAAAATCGACTTTTATAAAAGATTTTTTAATAAATAGTTTTTTAATAAGTCTATTTTTTAATATTTACTAAATATCTGCTAATTTGACTATCTCTTTAATATATTTATTAAATATTAATCCAGAAAAATTATTTTTATCTTAGTTTTTCGATATTTTTATTTAATTTATTATTTTAAATTATTAATTTTATTTATTTTTTTAAATTTTATTCTAATATAAAGCTGATATTTCGTTAGATTCTTTGGTATTTATATTTAGTATATAGATTTATTTTTTTTATTATTTAATCTGCTTATTATAGTATCAATTTTTCTATATTTTTTATAATATTAATTTTTATATTCTAGTTTTTTTTTGCTGGTTTAGTATATTCTTATCTTTTTTAAAAAAAAGTATTATATTTAATATCTAAGTATAATATTATCTTCGGAATAATATCTTCTTTGACTATTTTTAAACTAATATATATATAAGCCTCTAGCTAGTACCTAGAAGAATCAACTAAGAATTATTTATTTATTATTTCTTCGAAGATCTGAAACCAACATTCTAGCTATTAATAAAAATTATTATTTAGATATATTACTAGTATTTTATAAAAAAAAGGCTTTTATTTTATAAAAATTAATTATAAATATTTAATAATAAATAAATTAAAACTAATCTAATCAGATTAGTTTATAATAAATCTATTTTTAAATATTTTAAAAAAATTTATATATATAAGCTTTTAGTTTAAGAATACTACTAGTTTAATATCTACTAATATATAAAATAATAAATAAAAAATTACTATATTTATTAAAAAATAATCTTATTTAAAAAAAATAAAATAAAAAATTTTAAAGCTTCTGCATATATTTTATATTTAATACTAGTCTGCTTATTTTTATTAGTAAAAAATTAGTTTTATATTAATATTAATTTATATTATTATATATAAAAGTTAACAGTCTAAAAAAATAAAAAATTAAAAATATTTTTAATTTTATATAAAATTATAAAAAAATATAGCTATTTTTAATTAGTATATATTATAAAATAGATTAAATATTTAAATCCAACTACTAAATTAGTTTAATATTTAAAAAATATTTATTAAATAATTAAAAACTTTTATTATTATTATTTTAATAAATTATAATCTATATTTTAAGAAAGCTTAGCTTTAAAAAAAAGATATATTATTATAATATTAATTTAATATATTTATTTTACTTATTTAATTTAATTTATTTTTTTAATTCTAATAATTTTACTGTTTTTTCTAACTATTTTATATATAATATATAAAATTTCTTAATTTTTTATTTATTTCTAATTCTGCTTATAGTTCTTTAAGTTATATTTTATTTATAAATCTAAAAATAATCTAATTTAATAGCTAGTAAAAAATCTAAAAAAATTATTATAAAAATTTTTTCAGCTAGTACTATTATTTTTATTATTTAGTCAAACGAAAAATCAGACACCAGCCCGCTTTTTAACAAAAATCTTAAATATAATAAATATATTAGTTAAATAATAGTAAGTAGTTATAAATACTATATTAAAAAATAATAAAAATAAAAATTTTAAAAAAGTAAATTAATAAATAAATACTAAATAAATAATAAAAATAAGAATAAAAATAATAAAAAAAATAAAAAAAAAGATTTAATAGAAAGTTAAAATATAAAAATAAATAAAAATATATTAATTTTTTTTATTTATATATATACTTTATATTAGATTTGAATTAGATTATTAATAAAATATATATTTTATCTACTATTTTAGAATTTTTTATTTATATAATATATAGTCTATTAAATAGTTTTTCTACTATTATAATATTAAACTCTACTATTTAAAAAATATTATTAATAAAAATATTTAATTAAAATAAGTAATAAAGCTATTTACAGCTATACTATTATACTAAATAATCTAATTTAGTAAAAAGATATAATTATTATATAATTACTATTATTATAATAGTCTATATTTATTATTATAATAGTCTACTTTTAAGTTAATATAAATTTATTAAATTTTTAATTTAAATATTTATATTATTATATTATTTACTTCTTTTTTTATATAATATATTATTCTAAGATTCTTTAGAAAAAAAGATTTCTTAAAAATTAGTTTTAAAATTAATAAAAAACTACTTTTAACTATCTTACTTATCTTATCTAACCAGCATATCTACTGTGTTAAGTAGTTTATAATAAGTTTAGATTATAAAATATAAAGCTGATTTTATTTTTTATTAAAATTTATAAATTTAATTAGCTAAAACTTTAAAAAATAGATTATTAATTAATCTTTTATTTAAAATAGAAACTTAGAGCTTTAAAAATATTTTAAATTAAACTAATTAATAATTTTATTAATATAATTTAATTATTTAATCTAAAGCTTTCTGTTTTAGTAATTATATAATATCTAAATATTTAAAAATAGTACAGATTTACTAAAATTCTTTATTTTAAATAATATTATTAATTCTTACTTAAATTTATTATATTTCTTATAATTTAATTAATAAAATATATAAATTATATTATTTATAAAAATTGATAAAATTAAAAATTTATTAATATAAATATATTAATTTATTTCAATAAAACTAAGTCTTAGGACTTTAAATTTAATTTTAAATATTTTTTATTATAAAAATAAAAACTATCTTAGTTTATATAAGACTTTTTATAAAAAATAAATTATTTATTTATTTTAATCCAGATAATAAATTTATATAAATCTTTTTTTAATAAAATTATTAAGAAAGATAGTAACTATATCTAACTAGTATATTTTTAGATTAAATATAATAATTAAAACTAAAATAATTTTTATAAATCTAACTATAAATATATTAATATATATTTTTAATTAATTAAATATTTATAAATTATTTTATATATAGATATATACTTTAAAAACAATTAAATAATCTTTTTTATTAAATTTATAAATTTATACTTATTTTAATAAAAAGATTTTATTCTTAATATTATATACTAAATATATAATCTGAATATCTAAAATATTTAATTAATTAAATTCTATTTTTTAAGTCTAAATAAACAAAAATAAATAAAAATAATTTATTAATTTTTTTTAATTAATAAATAATAATAAAAGTTGATTTTTATTAATATATAGAATTTCTTTCTTATTAATATAATTAATTATTATTTAGATTATTCATAAAACTAGTTTTTTTTAGAAATAGTTATTTTAATTAGATAATTTAAAATAGTAGTATTTTAGATTTTTAATTAATTTAATATTAAAAAATTAATTTTTTAATAGTTTTTTAATTAATAAAGATATTTTCTTAATTAAAACTCTTAGTAGTAAAATAAATAATAAATAATTTAAAATAAATAGCAGATTTTTAAAAACTAGATATTCTAAAAATTCTATAAAATTATATAATAAAGATTACTTTTTTTTTAAATACTTTTTTTATATTATATAACTTATTATATAATTTATTTAAATTATCTAATCTTAGCTTTATAAATTCTTTGATATTTAAGTTATTTATTTAAAATAGTTTTTAATTAATTAGTTTGATATCTAATTATTTAATTTAAATAAAATTAATTATTTAAGTAAGTTACTAATTAATTAATATATTTTCTAATTTAAAAATTTATTAATAATTAAAATTTTTATTAAAAATAATATTATATACTAATATTATATATCTTAGGATTAAAACCTAAATTTATTAGATATCTAAAATTTTATATCTAATTAGAAAACTAATTAGAATTCTAGATTTTAATTTATTTTTTTTAAAAAGATTACTAATTCTAATATAAATATATAATTTATATTTTTTTAAACAAAAAAAATTTAATTTTTTAAATAGGTAAAAAGATTATTATAAAAGAGTTTTTTATATAATTTTATATGATATTTTTTAATTAAATTATTTATTTAAAATCCTATTTAAAATATAATTAACTATTTTTATTATTTTAGGCTAAATAAATAGAAAAGAATCTAAATTAATTAATAAATATTTTATTTTAAAAATAATTAGAACTCCAGCTCTTTCTATAAATAGATTTTATTTAAATTAATAAATAAAAAAATTAATACTAATTCTTTTTTAATTAATTTAATTTAAAAACTTACTAAGATTCTAGTTCTGGTTTAAATAGAATTACTTAAATATTATTCTATATTAATTAATTATATAAATAATTATTTTAATAATTAACTATAAAATATTCTTTTTAGAAGTTAGAGCTCTAAATTAATAAAATAAAAAAATTAAGTAAAATACTTTTTAATTTTTTTAAATTAATTTATAAAATAATAAGTATTTTTATTTTAATATAATAATCCAGATTTATTAAAAATAAAAATAATTTAAAAGAAATTTCCAAATTTTTTAAACTAATATAAAAAATATATAACTAGATTTAATTAAATTTTTTAAATAAATAATTTATTAATAAATTAATTTAAATAAGCTATACTATCTTCTAGAACTATAATAATTAAAATAAATAAACTTCTAAAAAGAAAAATTAATAAATAAAAATCTAAAAAAAAGATTATATAATTTAATATATTTATATAAATTAGAAAAAAATAATAAAAACTATAATCTTTAAGATTATAAATATATTAATAAGAATTTTTAAAAATTTATATAATTATTTAATCTAAATATACTAAAATAAATTTATTAAGCTTATAAAAATCTGTAATTTAAATATATTTATAAAAAAATCTATTAGAAATATTATATAATTCTAATTATTCTAAAAATCTTTAAGAATAAATAAACTAAATAGTTTTTATCTAAATTTATTCTATTAATATATTAATATAATTCTAAATTAAATAATTTATTAATAAATTTATTAAAATAATAAATATTTAATACTACTTTTAATAGCTATATATATAATTTATTAAAACTATTTATTAAATATAATATAATAAAAAATAATTAGATATATATTAAAAATATCTTTAATATTATTTAGAATTATAGAATAATTATATTTAGTCTTATTTATTTTAAAAAAAATAGTATAATTTTTAAATTAAAAAATATTATTTTTATTTTTAGATTCTACTATAATATTATATTAGAGTAGAAAGCCGAAAAAAACAGATTATTTTTAAATAAAAAAAATTAATTTTTTAAAATAGTTAATAAAATATTAGTATATCAAATTAAGCTAATTTACAGACTATATTTTATTTAATAAAAATAATTAGTTTTTAATAATATTTAATTTAATAATTAAACAGCTAATCAGATTTTTTTAAAAAGTTTTATATAACTTCTAAAACTATAAAAAAATAGTATAATAAATTAGAATATCTAAAAAGAAATTCTAAAATATCTTAATTAAAAAATTTAAAAAATTTAAATTATTAATTTTAAATTAGATTTAATCTAAAAATATCCTACTTACCGAGTCAGCTGATTAAACTAATAGATTTTAAAATATAAAATTAATTAAAATATTAAAGTTTTTAAAATTATTTACTAAAACTTGATTTATTTAATATCTAGAATAAAAAAACATATATTAATTATTTTTATTATTTTTATTTAAAATTTTATTTAAAATAAGTTTTAACTTTTAAAAAGAATATTTTATAATTAATTATTAATATAATTATTTATATAATTAATTAATATAAAATAATATTTAAATAATTTTATTTAAACTAGAATTAGAATCTTAATAAATTTTTAAATTAAATAAATTAAAAAAGAATTAGTATTAATCTTTTTTATTCATTAATCTAAATAAAATCTATTTATAGAAAAAGCTAAAATTCTAATTATTTTTAAAATAAAATGTTTATTAATTAATTTAGATTTTTTTTATTTCTTTAATTTAAAATAATAAAAATAGTTATATATATTTTAAATAGGATTTTAAATAAATAGCTTAATTAAAAAATATTATATAAAATTATATAGAAAAATCTTTTATAATAATTTTTTTAACTATTTAAAAAATTAGATTTTTTTTATTTAAAAAAGTATAGATTATATATTTATACTAAAATTAGTAATCTTTTTAAAAAAAATAAACTAGAACTTAGAATTCTAATTAGTTTTTTAATTAAATATAAAATCTTAAATATTTAGTAAATCTAGATTCTAATTCTAAGATATATAATATTAGTATATAATATTATTTTTAATAAAAATTTTAATTATTAATAAATTTTTAAATTAAAAAATATATTAATTAATTAGTAACTTGCTTAAATAATTAATTCTATTTAAATTTAAGAATTGGATATTAAACTAATTAGTTAAGAACTATTTTAATTAAATAATTTAAATATTAAAGAATTTATTAAGCTAAAACTAGATAATCTAAACAAATTATATAGTAAATTATATAATATAAAAAAATTATCTAAAAAAAAATAATTTTTGGTATATAATTTTATAAAACTTTTTAAAAAATCTAATTTTTAAAAAATCTATTTTTTATTTTAGATTATCTACCATCTATCTTACCACTAAAAGTTTTAATTAATAATATTTTTATTAATTTAAAAATTTATTAAAAAATTAATTTTTTTAATATTAAACTAATTAAAGACCAAAAATACTATTATTTTAAATTATTTAATTAAAATAACTATTTTTAAAAAAAACTAGTTTTATAAATAATCTAAATAATAATTAGTTATATTAATAAAAAAGAAATTTATATATTAAGAAAAATTAAGTTTTATTATCTTCTATTAATAAAAAGAATTAATAAATTATTTTTATTTATTTTAGTTTATTTAGATTTTAAAAATAGAATTTAATTAATTAAATATTTTAGATACCTGGATTATATATTTAATATATAATATTAAGAATAAAGTTTTTATATTAAAATAAATATAAATTTATAAATTTAATAAAAAAAATTATCCAACCGGCTTTAAAATATATATTTATATATAGAATAATCTATAGATATCTAATTAGTTAAAAATATATATTAGTATATTTATAATTGAATTTATAAAAATTATTTTTACTTTAATTATTATATTTAATCTAAAAATATATTAATTAAATATAGTTACTAGTTTTTTTAATAATTTTATTAAAAAAAAGATTTATATAGATTTATTATTTAGATTAGAAAATAAATAAATTATTTATTTTTTATAAAAAGTTTTATATAAACTAAAACAGTTTTTATTTTTATAATAAAAAATACTTAGAATAAAACTCAAAGTTCTAGGACTTAGTTTTATTAAAAAATATTAATATATTTATATTAATAAATTTTTAATTTTATCAATTTTTATAGATAATATAATTTATATATTCTACTAATTAAATCGCGAGAAATTTAATAAATTTAAATAAAAATTAATAATATTATTTAGAATACAAAATCCTAGTAAATTTGTATTATTTTTAAATATTTAAATATTATATAATTACTAAAATAGAAAACTTTAAATTAAATAATTAAACTATATTAATAAAATTATTAATTAGTTTAATTTAAAATATCTTTAAAATTCCAAGTTTTTATTTTTAAATAAGAAGATAATTAAAAATCTATTTTGTTAAGATCTTAACTAATTAAATTTATAAATTCTAATAAAAAGTAGAATTAATTTTGTATTTTATAATCTAAACTAGGTCTAAGATAGCTAAGTTATATTAGTTATTTATAAAATATTTAATTAATTTAAATTCTAAATATTTTAAAATAATAGATTATCTGATCTTCTATTTAAAAAAAATAAAAAATCTGGCTATTAAATATAGTTCTAATTCTAAACAGATAATTTTTTATATAGCTAATAATATTAGTTTTAGTAATAATTTAGATTATACTAGTTTAATAAAATATATTATTTATTTATTTAATAAGCTAATTAATTAATTAAATAAATAAGAAATAATATTATATAATTTTTTTAATAATTAAAATAGAACTATTAGTTCTAATTATTTTAATTAAATAATCTTTTTAATAAAAATAATTTTCTATATAAATAGAATTTAATTCTAAATATTATTTTTTAATATTATATAATAATATTTAAATAATTAAATTTTAATTAGTTCTATCTTTTTTTAGACTAATTTAAAATATATTAATATAACTAATTATTAGCTTAAATAGAAAGTTTTAAATAAACCTATTAATATTTATTAGATTTTAATTAATAAAATAAAAATAAATAGTCTAACTAAGTAATTTAATAGTTAGATATATTAATATTTATTTAATAACTTAATATAATAAAGATTGAATTATTTATTTATTTTTTATTTTTATATTCTATTTATTTTATATATTTACTAGTTTGTTTATTCTAATTTTAATAGAAACTATTATTTTTTTAAACCTGTAGGAGTATATTAGACTAAAAGATTATCTAAATATTAAAATTCTAAGTTTTAGTCTTTTTAATTTAATTATTTAAATAAAGATTATTATTCTAGTCTATTTTATTTATTCTATTTCTATATTCTTACCTCTATTTATTGAATATTTCTAGTTTTCTAATTAGAAAATTAGTAAATAAAAATATTTAGCTTAAATAGTCTAATATTTCCTATTATTTTATTAAGTTTAGTTTTATTAATCAGAATTATATATTAAATTTGCTATTCTATTTATTTTCTTATTTATTAAATTTTTGATTCTTTTAATTTTATAATTCTTTACTTTGATTTTACTTTCACCTCACTTCTATACACAATTTGTATGGAAAAGTAAAAGTTAATTGAACCTTATTTGAAAGAACCAAAACTCCAATATTTATATATAATTAAATTAGTTAATAATTTATTTAATAATTATTTATTCTGATTAATACTAGGATTTAGCATAGGTTTATATGACTATTTAATTATTAATAAAAATTATTATTAATTTAGATTTAGAAATAACTAAAATTAATATTATTGAAAAAATCATATTTTTATAAATAAATATATTAGACTTTTTTTTATAAAAGTTAGAATAAGTCTTATACTAGTTATTTCTATAGAATATATTATATAAATATTTTTTCAGTTAACTAATATAATTTAATTTTTATTATAAATTATTATTATAATATTAATACTACTAAAATAGCTGCTACTATTAGTATATATAAAAAATAATTAAAAATAAAAAAATATATTTTTAGAAAGTTTTTTTTTAAATTAATAATATTAATAATAAAAAACTATTATTATAATAAAATTAATATCAGTTTAATAATGTTAATAAATATTAGTATATTTAGATTAAATCTAAGATTCTAAATTAGTTAATATTTTAAATAATTTAATAGTAATATAGTTAGATTAGTTTTTAAACTATTAGAATAATATTTATTAAAATAAATTTATTAAATTTAAAATTTAAAATTTAATAATATAATAATAATATTATAATCTAAAAATAAATACTTTTTAATAGCTTATTTAATTTGAATTTATAATAATAATATATTAAGATATATTTTAAGAATAATTTATATAATAATATAAAATATTTTTCTTATTTAATATAAAACTTTATATTAAATATTTTTAAAATATTTTATAATATTAGTAGTAGTTTTCTAATAGCTTCGGGCACCGCAGATAATTTATATAAAATATTTAAATAATAGCCAAAGAATTAGAATAATAATATATATATAATATAAATTAATAGTAGATATATTTTATATAAAATCTATAATTAATAAGAATATAGCTATTAGCTAAGAAATTTTAGTTTTTAATTAAATAAAATAAATAGTTTTTATTAGCTTTAGATTTAAAAAGATTTTTAGATAATAAAGACATTATATTAATTTAATTATTATATTTATAATAATTAAGAATTTATCTAATTATATAATAAAGAATATTTTTATATAAAAAAGATTTTTTATTATATTAATTAAGCTATATTTTAATAATAAATATATTAAAATATATAAATATTATTAGACTTTAATATAATAATAAAACTTTTATAAATAAATATAATTTTTAAAAATAATATTTTTTTATATTAGTATATAAATATTATTTATATAACTAACAATTAGAATATAACTGTTTATAAAAAATAATTCTAATAAATTAATATCATAAAATAAATAAAAAATAAATAAGAATAATAAATTTTCAATAATATTTATAATAATATTTTTTTATAATTTTTTTATATAGTTATAATAGTTTATTAGTTAATAAAAAAAATGATCTAGTTAATAATCTTAGTTAATATATAATATTTTCTTAGATTATAAAAAATATTAATATTTTATCTTATTATAGACTTTTTAAATATTAATTATTAGTAAATTAATTATTAAATAACTAGTTTATTATATAATATAAATCTATTTAAAAATTAAATATAAAATATAATTATAGAATTCTTTTTAATATTTATTAATATAATATTTCAAAAATAGTTTAAGAGCTTTTATTATATAACTAATTTAAAATATAATAATTAATTTAAAAACTTTATTTAGTATATTAAATAGAATAATTAGTTCATAATTTTTAAATATAATATAATTATTCTTATTTAATTTATAAATAATAATAATAATTAATTGATAAAAATATTAGAAATAATAGCTTATATTAAAATATATAGTAAAAAATATTAGTTAATTAATATTTAATAAAAAAAAGCTTATTAAGAAATTAAATTAAATAATTTATTAAAATTAAAAGTCTTTTTAAATATAGTTTACTAAATTATATAGTATATTTAATTTAGAATTATTTAAAATAATTTATATAATTTAAAATATTTATAATTATTAATATTAATAAAATCTACTATATTAATAACTAAAAATAAGATTTATTAAAAAGATTTAGTTTTAGTCTTAGATTTTTTTACTAATTCTTTAATTAGTAATTATAATATAAGTATAAATATAAATCTTAGATTTTTATATATATAAATTTAATAAACTAGTTTTTAAAATCTTTTAATAAAATATTTTTTATTTTTTTAATATATTTATTTTTTTTATTTAATAGTTTATTGATATAATATATTATAAATTTAGTTATAGATTTTTTAATTTATTTAATAGTTAGACTTAGTTTATTATTTTATTTATTATATATAATATTTTAATTTTTTTATTTTTTTATACAGCTAGATTTAAAACATTGAATAATAATTTTTTTTAATATAATAATTTTAATAATAATAGTTAGAATCTTAATAAGATTTTCTACTATTATATTAATAATAATTAGTCTGATTAGTTAACTAATAATTAATTATAATTAGTCAGCCAGTTTGTTCTGGTAGACTTATTAGTTAATATTAATCTAATTTTATTTTTTTATTATAAAAGTAGAAGTTAGATTAAAATTAAATATAATATATATTAATTTATAATTAATTTGAATTTATTAGTTTTTTTATAAACTATAATAGTTAAGATATTTTTTACACTATTATATTGTTTATATTAGATTAATAATAATATAAATATTATTCTTTTTATATATAATTATTTTCTTTTAATAAAAATAGTCTAAAATTCTTATTAATAATAATATTAAGTAGTTAAATAGGTGTATTATTTATATAAATATATTTTAATAGATTTTATAATAAATAATATAAAATAAAATTTCTAAAAACTATATACTTATTTAGTTTTTATAGTATTATAAAAAGTAGATTAAATATTAGATTTGTTTTCTGTTTATAAAAGTTTTTATTTTTAAATTTAAATATTCATTTAAATTTATTAATTATATATGAATTATTGCTTTTATTAGACTAATATTTATTATAAATATAAATATAGTTTCTTTTAGTATTTATAATATAAAAATATTAAAAAACTAAAATTAATATTAGATTATTTATATTTTTAAATTAATATATTTATTTCTAAAAAAACAGATCTGCGGAATAAGTCTTATATTTAATATTAGTTTTATTATTAAATAAAATCTTTTTTTTAAAATCTAAAAATATATAATTATCTAACTATTATAATAGTTTATTTAGAATTTTTAAATAATAACAAGTCTTATATTTTATATTTTTTTTATTAAAAAAATATATTAAAATATTATTAGATTTCTAATAATTTATTTATATAATTTTAAGCTATTTATAATAACTATTTATTATTTATAATTAGAATAAATTTAATAATATTTGAAATAAGAATATTAAATTTAGTATTATTATTCTTATTTAAAATAATAAACTAATTTTATTAGTTATTATAATATTAGATTATAAACTTAAATATATTTATAATATTATTAAAACTAAAAATTAAAATTATTTTAATTAATAATATTAAAATATTATTTATAAATAGATTTTAATTATAAATATTAATTTTTATAATTTTTTTTTTATTTTTTTTATAATAATATTTTAATTATTTTTTATAATTATTTTTAATTATAGTTTTAATTTTTATAGTTAAAATCTTTGGTTTTCTAATAATTAATTTGTCATAATTTTTATTATAAACAGCTATAGTTCAAATTATTATAAAATAGTTATAAATATATTATAAATAAATAAGCTTAAAATTAATTAGAAATCATCTAATAATACCAGCTAAATATTTTTATATTATATATTAAACTTTCTATTAATAATTATTTAAATTATTTTTAATTTTAAGACTAGTTTTAAGCTTATTTAATTATAATATATTTATAATTATAAAAACTATTATAAATTAATTATTAAAAAACTAAAAATGATGATTATAAAAGTTAAAATTATAATTAAAAATAATTATAATAAATAACTCAAATATTATTATAAAAAAAATAATTAAAAAATTATAAAAATTAATATTTATAATTAAATTCTATTTATTAATAATATTTTAATATTATTAATTAAAAGTTTTAGTTTTTATCTTTAATAATATTATAAATATATTTAAATTTATAATCTAATATTATAATAATTAGTAAAATTAATTTATTATTTTAAATAAAAATAGTAATAATAAACTTAATATTCTTCTTTTAAATATTATTAAATCTATTTTAATTATAAATAATTAATAGCTATCATAAATAATTTAAAATTATATAAATAAATTATTAAAAGTCTAATAATATTATTATATAATTTATTAATAAAAAATATAAAATATAGAGTTTATTATTATTTAAAAACTTTAGATAAACTATTATAACAAATAGATAACTATATATTTTTAGATTTTAAAAAAGTGTTTTTATTTAATAATAAAATTAGTATTAAATATAAAATTTACTCTGCGGGTCTACTTTTTTATAAATAAATATATTAATCTAAAAATATAAATAGTTTAATATGAATCCTAGTTTTTTAATATTTTTATATTATAAATATTAAAAACAAATTATATTTATTTTTTATAATATTATAAAAATTAAATAAATATTTAATTTTTAAAAATTTTAATTTATATTATTTATTTTAGAATCTGTTAAACTATTTTTATATTAATAATATACCTATCCGGCTGCTTAATATTACTATTAATAAAAATCTTAGATTATTTTTATTAAAAAAAATAGTTATATATAAAATACAATAATACTTATATTATTATTAATGTAATATAGATTATATAATAGCTTAAAAAATATTTTAATTCTTCTAATTTATAAAAAAACTAATAAATTAGAATTAATTATATATTAATATATTCTATATTTAACTTTAATTTTATTTTTATTCTTATAATAAAAAAAATAAAATTAGACTAATACTAATTAGTAAGCCTATTATAATAAACTAGTTAATTAATCATAATTGAAATTAATTATTGACTAGCTAACTAGATTAGTTATTATTAATATAATAATAAAAAGTCTTATCAAAATTTTAACTACTATTATTAAAATTATTATATTAAAAGAATTATTATTAGATATTTTAAATCTAATTATATAAAAAAATAAAGAAATTAAAATATTATATATAGTAAATAAAATAATAAACTAAGTTTAACTATTATATAAACTATAAAGTCTATAGCCTAATCTATAATATATTATATTACTAAACTATTAAATAAAAAGATTAAATATATTAAAAAAACTAAAAACTAAAAAATATTCTAATAAAAAATTTTAAGAACTAGTCTACTAAGTTTATATACATAAAAATCCGAGGTTTATATTTATATTTATATTATAATTATTAATTAAAAAATTATTAAAAAAATCTAAAATTAAAATTAAGCTTTTTCAGTAGATTTTATTTTTAGTTATTAATATAGTAAATTTTATTAATATTAATAATTATAAGTATTCTGAATTATATAAAATATTTTAAATAATATTAAATAAAATATACTACATAATTTAATAGATTATATTTAAGAAAACTTTTAATTTTAATAAACTATTTAATCTAATTTTTTAATAAGCTTTTTCTTTATTAAATATTAATTAACTAATATTTTTAATATATATTTAAATATAAACTACTATCTCTAATACTTCGATTAATTAATTATTATTATTATTTATAAATTAAATAAAAATAAATATATTATATTTAAAAATTATTAACTAACTATTTTATTTATTATACTAAATAAAATCTTAAAATTAATTATTATCTTCTAAATTAATTATATAATAAAAGTTCTGAGACTATTTTTAGAATATTATATAAATAAATATTAACAAAAATCCTATAATTATATTTTATATTTAATTTTTGAATAAATTTATATTATATAATAAACTAATTATCTAATAATTAGTTTATTAATAATAAATATTTAAAAAATCTATAATAATATAATATATTAATATTTTTTTTATAATTTTTAAAAATATTATATATTAACTAAAATTATTAATTAGATTATTTTTTTATTGACGAGTAAACTATTATTATTATATAAAAAAAATTATAAAAAAATATAGCTATAAATATTATTTAAAACTTATTATTTTTACTTATTTTTTTATTTATTTTATAATATTAATCTATTTGAGCTGTTTTTTATAAATAGTTATATTTTAATTATCAGCTATATAAATAATATTTATATACTAATATAAAAAATATTATGTTTGAAAATTATATTTATTTATAAAAACTTTATTATTATAGAAAGATTTAGTAATACTAGTATATTTTAATATTTTTATTATTAAAATATAGTTTTATTAATATAATTGAAAAACTATTTTATATAAAAATATTTTTAGTTATATAATTAAATAAGTTTTTAATTATTACAGATATAATAATTTGTTGGAGTTTCGGTTCTTTCAGATAAGGTTTAATTAACTTTCACTTTTCCATACAAATTGTGTGTAGAAGTGAGGTGAAAGTAAAGTCAAAATAAAAAATTATAAAATCAGAAGAATCAAAAATTAGATAAATAAGAAAATAAATAGAATAGCAAATTTAATATATAATTCTAATTAATAGAACTAAACTAAACTAAATAGAAATAATAGAAAATATCAGACTATTTAAACCATTTTTTTATTTACTAATTTTCTAAATAAAAAACTAGAAACATTAAATAAACAAGAGTAAAAATATAAAAATAAAATAAATAAAATAAACTAAAAAAATAGCTCTTATTTAAATAATTAAATTAAAAAAACTAGAATTTAAAATTTTAATATTTAAATAATCTTCTAATCTAATATACTCCTGCAGTTTTAAAGAAATAATAGTTTCTATTAAAACTAAAATAAATAGATTAATAAATAAATAAAATAAATAAAATACTAGAATAGAAAATAAATAAATAATTAAATTCTTATTATATTAAATTATTAAATAAAATATTAGTATTTTTAACTATTAAATTACTTAGTTAGATTATTTATTTTTATTTTATTAATTAAAATCTAATAAATATTAATAGTCTTATTTAAGACTTTTTATTTAAGCTAATAATTAACTATATTAATATATTTTAGACTAGTCTAAAAAAAATAAGACTAGTTAGTATTTAAATTATTTAAATATTATTATATAATATTAAAAAATAGTATTTAAAGTTAAATCTTATTTATATAAAAAATTATCTTTATTAAAAAAATTATTTAGCTGAAGTAGTTAGAATTAACAGTTTTATTTTAATTATTAAAAAAATAAAAAATTATATAATATTATTTTTTATTAAGTTAATTAATTAGTTTATTAAATAAATAAATAATATATTTTATTAAGCTAGTATAATCTAAATTATTAATAAAATTAATATTATTAGCTATATAAAAAACTATTTATTTAAAATTAGAACTATATTTAATAGCTAGATTTTTTATTTTTTTAAATAAAAGATTAGATAATCTACTATTTTAAAATATTTAGAATTCAGATTAGTTAAATATTTTATAAGTAACTAATATAACTTAGCTATATTAGATCTAGTTTAAACTATAGAATATAAAACTAATCCTATTTTTTATTAAAATTTATAAATTTAATTAGCTAAGATCTTAAAAAATAGGTTTTTAATTAA